>NC_090324.1:84123607-84248859 GCF_040869045.1 Eurosta solidaginis | reverse complement strand
AACGATGCGGGGTGAACAGAAGGGTCTGGGGGCTAGGAAGCGGCAAAGGTCGGATGAGTGGAATGCCTCAACGACAAAAAGGGCCCGAGGAGGTGGGGACGCAATTGCGTTTAGCGAAATCGCTAAACGAGCAGGCTCCATAACCCTCGGGGTCCTTGATAAGAGTAGGATGGATGGTGCCATCTCCCGAGAGGAGAGGCCGTGAATCGCCAGCACCATATCAGCGGCCTACATGACCGCTGTTATGGAGAGCTCAGGTCCGCGGTCATGCTTCGAATACTCGGGGTGATATCACGGATTTAGACTGATTACTTGTGCTGACGAGCGGTCGGCCTGTATATTTAAGATAATAATTTCTTTGGTTGGGAAGGTCTGGAAACGAGCCAGGCTCGAGGCCGTGGAACGGAGGGATCTCCCCCTTAGACCGAGGGCTCGAGTGTGGCTGCTTGCCGGACCTTCTCAGCCGAAGAAAATACTGGAGTTGATGCGTTACTGCAACCCGACCTTCCGACGCATAACTGGAGGGTCTTCAGGGTAGAGGAGGCTTTTGGGCCACGTCCGCAAGTGCTGATTCTGCTAAACGCAGATTCCACCGGTCCTCTCTCTGACATGAGGGGGGTTATCTCCTATGGTCCTGACCGTGTGGTTCTCAAAATCTACCACGCCGATTCCAGGGGAGATGGTTCCTCTCTCCCAGAGACTGTTCGGGAAGTGGAGGCATCCGCAGAGGAGCCAGTACCCATGGTTGTGGGTGCAGACCCCGCTAATTTGTACAGCGAGGGCTGAATCTGTCATCAGTGCTAGTCGTGTAGCTGATAGGGCAGAGGAGGAGCTCCTAGCCTCCTAGTGCGAATCATCGATGGCGGGATCCGTCATCAGTGTAAATCGTCTGTTTGGGGGTGAGGAGGATCTCCTAGTCTCCGAGGGCGAATCCGCCAATGATGGGGTGCAGAAGAAGAAGAGTGGTGTTGATGGAAATCCGTCAAATCAGTATTCAGCATTCCAAGGTGGCTTCCGCAAACTTGTTGCTCTGTCTTAAAAAAGGCGGAGTGGATATAGTCCTTGTCCAGGAGCCGTGGCTGAGTAGTAACCGCGGACATATTTCTGATTAAGGACGGGAAAATTCAACACCTTTGTGCATGGGGAGGCAGGTAGGCATAGATCCTGTGTACTTATTAAAAAGGAATTTAAAGCTTTTATTCTCTCTAATTTCAGCAATGCTGACGTAACCACGGTCTGCCTCGAGCGAGGCAGTAACGATATGTGGGTCGTCTCAGTGTACATGCCCCATGGGAAGTAACGGGATCACCACCTGTGATGCTGGGCGAAATCACCGCTGAAGCAAAGCGGAGAGGTGTTGGCGTAATCATAGGTGCCGATGCTAATGCCCACCATAGCATATGGGGTAGCTCGGATAAGAACACCAGAGGTCAGTCTTTATTTACTTTTATTGTAGATGAGGGACTTTGTATATGTAATAGGGGGAATGACCCGGCTTTTATTACTGCGGTAAGGGAGCATGTCCTGGATCTCACCCTGATTAGCAGAGAATTGGAAGATCGGATATCTGGCTGGAGGGTTTTCAACGAGCACTCCTCTGATCACCGATATATTCACTTCTCGGTGAACGAAGAACGTCCCGGTAAAATATATTTTAGGAACCCTAAAAGTACCAACTGGGACTTGTATTGTAGGAAGCTGGGAGAGCTATTGCCTGAGGAGCCTATCGTTGGTTCGGACCTGTCCGAATCTGAGATAGGCGGTCTGGTGGAAAACTTCACCTCGGCAAGCAACAACGCCTTTCCACTGTCCTGTTCATTGAAAACTTACAGGGCGAAGGGAAAGCCGTCCTGTTGGTCTGATTCTCTGGACGACCTAAGAGCGTCCAGTAGGTGACTCTTTAACAGAGCCAGGAGGAGTAAATTACCCTCGGACTGGGAGCTCTATAAGGTTAGTCTGGGAATTTATAAATACGAAATAAGGATAGCCAAGCGAGATTCATGGGGAAGCTTCTGCGGAAACTTAGAGGGCTTCAATGAATCCGTGAGGCTTAGAAAAATACTCTCTAGGAATCCCGCCCCTCGGGGGTATCTGAGAAATGGTGGTGGGGACTGGTCGATGAGTAGCGAGGATTCCCTAAGGCGTTTACTGGACAATCATTTTCCCGATGTCCCAGTTGCGCGGGGGGGGGGGGGGGGGGGGTCTTTTGTCAAGAGCGAAATGTAAGCCGCAAGATTAAGTTGGCTGATCACTGCAGTGTTTTCCAAGCGGAAGTTGCTGCGATTAAGGAAGCGGTGGATGAAATGCTATCCAGTGCTACTACGGTTAGGCAATTTAACATCTACTCTGATAGCCAATCGGCTAGAAAGGCCTTGAGCTCAACTACAATGCGATCGAGGGTGGTCTGGGGGTGCCTGACCTCACTTGCAATTGCGTCGAATTGTTTGTTTGTTTGTTTATTCATTATTTTCTTATACTAGTTAGCAATTTTCATTAAAATATTACTAAAATAATAACAATAAGAAAATAGTTAATGGCATTAAATGTTCATTTTAAGAACAGTGGAAATATCATATCCTTCATTATACTCAGTTGAGCAGAGCTCACAGGGTATATTAACTTTGATTGGATAACGGTTGGTTGTACAGGTATAAAGGAATCGAGATAGATATAGACTTCCATATACGGACTTCCGTCAGTTAACACGATAACCTGAGTAAGTTTTGAGGTATCTTGATGAAATTTTGTACGTAGGTTCCTGAGCACTCATCTCAGGTTGCTATTTAAAATGAACAATATCGGACTATAACCATGCCATTTTTTTCGAATTCGAAAATTTCGAAAAACAGAAAAAGTGCGATAATTCATTGCCAAAGACGAATAAAGCGATGAAACTTGGTAGGTGAGTTGAACTTATGACGCAGAATAGAAAATTAGTAAAATTTTGGACAATGGGCGTGGCACCGCCCACTTTTAAAATAAGGTAATTTAAAAATTTGCAAGCTGTAATTTGGCAGTCGTTGAAGATATCATGATGAAATTTGGCAGCAACGTTACTCCTATTACTATATATATGCTTCATAAAAATTTGCAAAATCGGAAAACGACCACGCCCACATTTAAAAAAAATTTTTTTTAAAGTCAAATTTTAACAAAAAATTTAATATCTTTACAGTATATAAGTAAATTATGTCAACATTCAACTCCAGTAATGATATGGTGCAACAAAATGGAAAAATAAGAGAAAATTTCAAAATGAGCGTGGATCCGCCCTTTTTCATTTAATTTGTCTAGGATACTTTTAATGCCATAAGTCGAATAAAAGTTTACCAATCCTTGTGAAATTTGGTAGGGGCTTAGATTCTGGGACAATAACTTATTTCTGTGAAAAAGGGCGATATGACTTCAACCGACGCCCAGTTTTTATACACAGTCGACCGTCTGCCCTTCCGCTCGGCCGATAACTTGAGCAAAAATCGATATATCGTTATTAAACTCAGCTCACGTACTTATCTAAACTCACTTTGTATTGGTATAAAAAATGGCCGAAATCGGACTATGACCACGCCCACTTTTTCGATATCGAAAATTACGAAAAACGAAAAAAATGCCATAATGCTATACCAAATACGAAAAAAGAGATGAAACATGGTATTTGGATTAGTTTATTGACGCAAAATATAACTTTAGAAAAAAACTTTGTAAGATGGGTGTGACACCTACCATATTAAGTAGAATGAAATGCAAAAGTTCTGCAGGGCGAAATAAAAAACCCTTGAAATCTTGGCAGGAATACTGTTCGTGGTATTATATATATAAATAAATTAGTGGTATCCAACAGATGATGTTCTGGGTCACCCTGGTCCACATTTTGGTCGATATCTGGAAAACGCCTTCACATATACAACTACCACCACTCCCCTTTAAAAGCCTCATAAATAACTTTAATTTGATACCCATATCGTACAAACACATTCTACAGTCACCCTAGGTCCACCTTTATGGCGATATCTCGAAAAGGCGTCCACCTATAGAACTAAGTCTTACGCCATTTTAAAATACTCATTAACACCTTTCGTTTGATACCCATATTGTACAAACGCATTCTAGAGTCACATACCCATATTGTACAAACGCATTCTAGAGTCACCACTGGTCCACCTATATGGCGATATCTCGAAAAGGCGTTCACCTATAGAACTAAGGCCCACTCCCTTTTAAAATGTTCATTAACCCCTTTCATTTGATAGCCATATCGTACAAGCAAATTCTAGGGTCACGCCTGGTCCACCTTTATGCCGATATCTCGAAAAGGCGACCATCTATAGAACTAAGCCCCACGCCCTTTTGAAATACTAATTAACACCTTTCGTTTGATACCCATATTGTACAAACTCATTCTAGAATCACCCCTGGTCCACCTTTATGGTGATATCTCGAAAAGGCGTCCACCTATAGAACTAAGCCCCACGCCCTTTTAAAATACTCATTAACACCTTTCGTTTGATAGCCATATTATACAAACACATTGTAGAGTCACCCCTGGTCCACCTTTATGGTGATATCTCGAAAAGGCGTCCACCTATAGAACTAAGCCCCACGCCCTTTTAAAATGTTCATTAACCCCTTTCATTTGATACCCATGTCGTACAAACAAATTCTAGGGTCACCCCTGGTCCACCTTTATGGCGATATCTCGAAACGGCGTCCACCTATGGAACTAAGGATCACTCCCTTTTAAAATACTCATTAACACCTTTCATTTGATACCCATATCGTACAAACAAATTCTAGACTCAACCCAGATCCACCTTTATGACGATATCACTAAATGGCGTCCACCTATAGAACTATGGCCCACTCCCTCTTAAAATACTCTTTAATACCTTTCATTTGATACACATGTCATACAAACACTTTCCAGGGTTACCCTCGGTTCATTTTCCTACATGGTTATTTTCCCTTATGTTGCCACCATAGCTCTCAACTGAGTATGTAATGTTCGGTTACACCCGAACTTAACCTTCCTTACTTGTTTTGTATTATAGATGGTTGTGGGGCGCGTAGTGATAAAACAAGAACATATATGTATATAACAAGTAAGGAAGGTTAAGTTCGGGTGTAACCGAACATTACATACTCAGTTGAGAGCTATGGTGACAACATAAGGGAAAATAACCATGTAGGAAAATGAACCGAGAAAAACCCTGGAATGTGTATCAAATGAAAGGCATTAAAGAGTATTTTATGAGGGAGTGGGCCATAGTTCTATAGGTGGACGCCATTTAGGGATATAGCCATAAAGGTGGATCAGGGTTGACTCTAGAGTGCGTTTGTACGATATGGGTATCAAATGAAAGGTGTTAATGAGTATTTTAAAAGAGAGTAATCCTTAGTTCCATAGGTGGACGCCGTTTCGAGATATCGCCACAAAGGTGGACCAGGGGTGACCCTAGAATTTGTTTGTACAATACGGGCATCAAACGAATGGTGTTAATGAGTATTTTAAAAGGGAGTGGGCCTTAGTTCTATAGGTGGATGCCGGTTCGAAATATCGCCATATAGGTGGACCAGGGGTGACTCTAGAATGTGTTTGTACGATATGGGTATCAAATTAAAGGTGTTAATGAGTATTTTAAAAGAGAGTAATCCTTAGTTCCATAGGTGGACGCCGTTTCGAGATATCGCCACAAAGGTGGACCAGGGGTGACCCTAGAATTATTTGTACAATACGGGCATCAAACGAATGGTGTTAATGAGTATTTTAAAAGGGAGTGGGCCTTAGTTCTATAGGTGGATGCCGGTTCGAAATATCGCCATATAGGTGGACCAGGGGTGACTCTAGAATGTGTTTGTACGATATGGGTATCAAATTAAAGGTATTAATAAGTGTTTTAAAAGAAAGTGGGCCTTAGTTGTATGGGTGGCCCCTTTTCGGGATATCGCCATAAACGTGGACCAGGGGTGACTCTAGAATGCGTTTGTACAATATGGGTATCAAATGAAAGGTGTTAATGAGTATTTTAAAAGGGCGTGGGCCTTAGTTCTATAGGTGGACGCCTTTTCGAGATATCGCCATAAAGGTGGACCAGGGGTGACTCTAGAATTTGTTTGTACGATATGGGTATCAAATGAAAGGTGTTAATGAGTATTTTAAAAGGGCGTGGGCCTTAGTTCTATAGGTGGACGCCTTTTCAAGGTATCGCCATAAAGGTGGACCAGGGTTGACTCTAGAATTTGTTTGTACGATATGGGTATCAAAAGAAAGGTGTTAATGAGTATTTTAAAAGGGAGTGGGCCTTAGTTCTATAGGTGGACGCCGTTTCGAAATATCGCCATAAAGGTGGACCAGGGGTGACTCTAGAATATGTTTGTACGATATGAGTATCAAATTAAAGGTATGAATGAGGGTTTTAAAAGGGAGTGGTGGTTGTTGTATAGGTGGTCGCACTTTCGAGATATCGCCATAAAGGTGGACCAGGGGTGACCCTAGAATTTGTTTGTACAATATGGGTATCAAAAGAAAGGTGTTAATGAGTATTTTAAAAGGGAGTAATCCTTAGTTCCATAGGTGGACCCCGTTTCGAGATATCGCCATAAAGGTGGGCCAGGGGTGACTCTAGAATTTGTTTGTACAATATGGGTATCAAAAGAAAGGTGTTAATGAGTATTTTAAAAGGGAGTAATTCTTAGTTCCATAGGTGGACGCCGTTTCGAGATATCGCCATAAAGGTGGACCAGGGGTGACCCTAGAATTCGTTTGTACAATATGGGCATCAAACGAAAGGTGTTAATGAGTATTTTAAAAGGGAGTGGGCCTTAGTTCTATAGGTTGACGCCGTTTCGAAATATCGCCATAAAGGTGGACCAGGGGTGACTCTAGAATATGTTTGTACGATATGAGTATCAAATTAAAGGTATTAATGAGTATTTTAAAAGGGAGTAATCCTTAGTTCCCTAGGTGGACGCCGTTTCGAGATATCGCCATAAAGGTGGGCCAGGGGTGACTCTAGAATTTGTTTGTACAATATGGGTATCAAAAGAAAGGTGTTAAAGAGTATTTTAAAAGGGAGTAATCCTTAGTTCCATAGGTGGACGCCGTTTCGAGATATCGCCATAAAGGTGGACCAGGGGTGACCCTAGAATTCGTTTGTACAATATGGGCATCAAACGAAAGGTGTTAATGAGTATTTTAAAAGGGAGTGGGCCTTAGTTCTATAGGTGGACGCCGTTTCGAAATATCGCCATAAAGGTGGACCAGGGGTGACTCTAGAATATGTTTGTACGATATGAGTATCAAATTAAAGGTATTAATGAGGGTTTTAAAAGGGAGTGGTGGTTGTTGTATAGGTGATCGCGTTTTCGAGATATCGCCATAAAGGTGGACCAGGGGTGACCCTAGAATTTGTTTGTACAATATGGGTATCAAAAGAAAGGTGTTAATGAGTATTTTAAAAGGGAGTAATCCTTAGTTCCATAGGTGGACGCCGTTTCGAGATATCGCCATAAAGGTGGACCAGGGGTGACCCTCGAATTCGCTTGAACAATATGGGCATCAAACAAAAGGTGTTAATGAGTATTTTAAAAGGGAGTTGGCCTTAGTTCTATAGGTGGACGCCGTTTCGAAATATCGCCATAAAGGTGGACCAGGGGTGATTCTAGAATATGTTTGTACGATATTAGTATCAAATTAAAGGTATTAATGAGGGTTTTAAAAGGGAGTGGTGGTTGTTGTATAGGTGGTCGCATTTTCGAGATATCGCCATAAAGGTGGACCAGGGGTGACCCTAGAATTTGTTTGTACAATATGGGTATCAAAAGAAAGGTGTTAATGAGTATTTTAAAAGGGAGTAATCCTTAGTTCCATAGGTGGACGCCGTTTCGAGATATCGCCATAAAGGTGGGCCAGGGGTGAGTCTAGAATTCGTTTGTGCAATATGGGTATCAAACGAAAGGATTTAATGAGTATTTTAAAAGGGAGTGGGCCTTAGTTCTATAGGTGGACGCCTTTTCGAGGTATCGCAATAAAGGTGGAACAGGGGTGACTCTAGACTTTGTTTGTACGATATGGGTATCAAATGAAAGGTGTTAATGAGTCATTTTAAAAGGGAGTTTGCCTTCGTTCTATAGGTGTTCGCCTTTTCGAGATATCGCAATAAAGGTGGATCAGGGGTGACTTTAGAATATGTTTGTACGATATGGGTATCAAATAAAAGGCGTTAATGAGTATTTTAAAAGGGCGTGGGGCTTAGTTCTATAGGTGGACGCCTTTTCGAGATATCGCCATAAAGGTGGACCAGGGGTGACTCTAGAATGAGTTTGTACGATATGGGTATCAAACTAAAGGTGTTAATGAGGGTTTTAATAGGGAGTGGCCCTTAGTTGTATATGTGAAGGCGTTTTCCAGATATCGACCAAAATATGGACCAGGGTGACCCAGAACATCATCTGTTGGATACCGCTAATTTATTTATATATGTAATACCTGCCAAGATTTTAAGGGTTTTTTATTTCGCCCTGCAGAACTTTTTCATTTTCTTCTACTTAATATGGTAGGTGTCACAACCATTTTATAAAGTTTTTTCTAAAGTTATATTTCGCGTCAATAAAACAATCCAATTACCTTACCATGTTTAATCCCTTTTTTCGTATTTGGTATAGAATTATGGCATTTTTTCATTTTTCGTAATTTTCGATATCGAAAAAGTTGGCGTGGTCATAGTCGGATTTCGTTCATTTTTCATACCAAGATAAAGTGAGTTCAAGTAAGCACGTGAACTAAGTTCATTAAAGATATGTCGATTTTTGCTCAAGTTATCGTGTTAACGGCCATGCGGAAGGACAGACGGACGACTGTGTATAAAAACTGGGCGTGGCTTCAACCAATTCCGCCCCTTTTCACAGAAAATAGTTAACGTCATAAAATCTATGCCCCTACCAAATTTCAAAAGGATTGGTTAATTTTCGTTCGACTTATGGCGTTAAAAGTATCCTAGACAAATTAATTGAAAAAGGGCGGAGCCACGCCCATTTTGAAATTTTCTTTTATTTTTGTATTTTGTTGCACCATATCATTACTGGAATTGAATGTTGACATAATTTACTTATATACTGTAAAGATATTAAATTTTTTGTTAAAATTTTACTTTAAAAAAAATTTTTTTTTTAAAAGTGCGCGTGGTGCTTCTCCGATTTTGCTAATTTTTATTAAGCGTACATATAGTAATAGGAGTAACGTTCCTGCCAAATTTCATCATGATATCTTCAACGACTGCTAAATTACAGCTTGCAAATTTTTAAATTACCTTATTTTAAAAGTGGGCGGTGCCACGCCCATTGTCCACAATTTTACTAATTTTCTATTCTGCGTCATAAGTTCAACTCATCTACAAAGTTTCGTCGCTTTAGCTGTCTTTTGTAATGAATTATCGCACTTTTTCGGTTTTTCGAAATGTTCGATATCGAAAAAGTGGGCGTGGTTATAGTCCGATATCGTTCATTTTAAATAGCGATCTGAGATGGTGCTCAGGAACCTACATACCAAATTCCATCAAGATACCTCAAATTTTACTCAAGTTATCGTGTTAACGGACGGACGGACGGACGGACGGACATGGCTCAATCAAATTTTTTTTCGATCCTGATTATTTTGATATATGGAAGTCTATATCTATCTCGATTCCTTTATATATGTACAACCAACCGTTATCCAATCAAACTTAATATACTCTGTGAGCTCTGCTCAACTGAGTATAAAAAAAAAACAAAACCAAAGAAAAGGGAAATATCTTTAAGTGAGCTTAACATAACTGAATATAAAAAAACTGGAGGTGTAAAGTAAGTACTTTCATATAATAAGTTATTACTATATTTTAAAAACAGCGAGAAATTACATTATAGGTCGCAGCTGAATTTCAATATCCTCATGATTGAAACCAAGAAGCCACTGCTTCACTTCCCTCAGGAACACAGTTTGCCTTCTAATCGTTTGAAACTCTGCAGGTAGTTTATTAAATAATTTGCATAATATTGTGGTGTAGAAGTTACGAAAACGAGTAGTCCGAAAGCTAGGCACGGTTATGCGAGAAGACGATTTGCTTCTTAGACCGTAGCGATTGTACACAGGGCTTTGAGTATACCCGCGTCTATTAAAGAAAATTTTTAAAACTTTAAAATAATATAAGTGACGTAAGGGAAGGATATCAAGTTTTCTGAAATGATCCATAGAGTGCGTTAGACGACCAGTGTTGTAAATTCTTCGAATAAGACACTTTTGAAGGACTAACAGAGATCTAATCTTAGCGCTGTAGGCACCATCCCAACAACTGACCCCGTATTGCAATTTTGAGTGAATTAATCCATGATACACCAATGCCAGTAATCTATTAGAGCATACTTTTCTTAAAGTATAGAAAGAACGTACGGCTGATAGCATATATTTCTTGACAGCAGAGATATGCGATGACTAACTTAGATTTTGATCTATTATAATACCCAGATATTTGAAATTAGGAACAATTTCGTTCCCGAAGCATTTCTTGTCGCATCTTGCTATCTGGTCAAAAAATACAGAAGAGTTTGGCTGAGTAGAATTTGTTGAGCACAACTTGTGACGCATGCAATCTGACGCATGAAAGGTTATTTCGGATCTTGATATTTCTTTACCGCAAAGACTAAAATACATTATCTTAGTTTTGCAGCTTACCACGAGTTTATGGCTTGCAAACCAAGATCTTAACAAATAAACATCATAATTTATATCAGCAAAAAGGTTAAAAGAGTTATTAGACCCGTATGCGATGGCAAGGTCATCAGCAAAGGCTGTAACTTTACCAATAAATGGTAACGAAAATATAGAGGTAATGTAGATTAAAAACAAAACTGGTCCAAGAACCGAGCCCTGGGGTACTCCTAGTGTTATAAGCCTCGTTTTACTTAGATTATTACCAACTCTTACTTCTTGAACTCTATTTGTAAGGTAGGATTCAAACCAACTGAGGATGTTACCTCGAAAACCAGCGGAATTAAGCTTCTTGATTAGAATATTGGGGTCCACCATATCAAATGCCTTTGTGGTGTCCACAAAAAGACTTGCACAACTTTTCCTATCATCAATTGCTTTATAAAGAAATGAGCAAAACTCTAAGAGATCATTTTCTGTAGAAAGACCGGATCTAAAACCAAATTCCATTGAGCTAAAGTAATTTATCTTCTCTAGATAGGCTAATATTCTGCTTTTGACTGCCTTCTCGAACACTTTTGAAATAGAAGATAGCAGAGATATAGGCCTGTAATTATTTTGGTCTTTTTTATTTCCTTTTTTGGAGAGCGGTATCACAGTGGCACATTTTAAGTCTTATGGAAAACCCCCAGAAGCTATACTTGAATTAAATAAATATTTTAAAATGTCGACAATATAAAGGGATATACTTTTCAACGTTCGATTTGATATATTATCACAACCACTTGAGTTGGAATTTTTCAATGAATTGATTATACTAAGTATTTCAGAACCTGAAATCGGATCAAAAAAAGCTATAACTGGGAGGTGGAAAACCTAAGAGCATTGGGTCAGAGTGATACATGCAAGGCATTGAGTTACTCGTTGTAGCAGAGGATGTTCCAATACTTACAAAAAAGTTATTGAAAACTTCAGCAACTTCCAGAGGTTTCGAGACGTCCACACCATTGAAGCTCAACACAAGTGGGTCATGCTTAGCTTTTAACTTCCTGTTCATAATTCTATTAATAGCATCCCATTCTTTTCTAGTGTCACTTTGTGCTGACAATACTAAATCCTGAAAATATTTGTCGCGCCTTTGTTGGGTGGCTGTTGCATTTTCTGTGTAATTTATTCTTTAGTTGTATCCTTTTAATTAATGAATTAGTATCCCTAGGCTTACGAGATAGAGTGGATTTTTTTGGGAAAAAAGAAAGACTGGAAAGGTTTATGTAACTCGTAAGTGTATTTAGAAATAGGCTATATGCTTTCGTAACGTCATCTTCATAAAAAACATCTTCCCAGTGTTCATATCGAAGTGATTCTTTAAGAATTCTTAAATTTAATTTCTTGATAGCTGATGGCGATTCGCAATTATCAACTCTTCTACTCACATTAAGGTCCCTAAGTTGACAACCAGTCATGCAGTGATCAGAGATTCCAAAATCCAGGTTTATGCCGGAATACTCAGCGTTTGCCGTATAATTAATTCTTCCATATACATGATCAATGCAGGTGCTTGAGTCTGGGCGGGTAGGCTCTTCAATTATAGAAATTAAACCATGGCTTGCCAAAATAGCAAGGTTGTCTAGTATAGCATTTTGACTAAGTAGATCGAGATTAAAATCTCCTAGAAAAAATAAATTAGTTTCTTTTCCTTAACTTAAAAGAACAGAAAACTCATCTTGAAAAAGTTTAAAGTTATTCGAATGAAACCTATATACACATACAAAAGTAAGCGGTATATTGCTCAATATCAACGATATTTTAATGACATCGGCGCTCGACAGGCTGAGACATTTTACTACACACTCATATTAATTATTTATAAATACTCCAACACAGTCGCGGATCTACGGGGGGAAAATGCCCCCCCCCCCTCCCAAAAGGACGAAAAATTTTATTTTTCAAATACTTTACAGAACAAAAATGAAATATCCAAAAAAACAAATATTCAAATGTTCAATACCTGAAGTATTTGAAAAATAAAAATTTTTATGGAAAATCTTCAAGTCCAAAGTGTGGAAATGAAAATATCTAGCATGAATAATGCGGGCCATTTTTTTCTCAACGGAATATCATAGAGAGTAAAAGTTTGCGTATGTGGTTTTCCTTGCGGGCAAAAATGTGCTCCAGGACAATTTTTTTTTGCGCGGTTATTGCAACAATTTTAAAAATAGAAATTTATATCACAGACATAAAAAATGGCGGCCTGCTCCGCCTACCGAATGCCCTGGGTTCACACGCCGGGCAAAGCAACATCAAAATTTTAGAAATAAGGTTTTTCAATTAGAATAAAATTTTTCTAAGCGGGGTCGCCCCTGGGCATTGTTTGGCAAGCACTCCGAGTGTATTTCTGCCATGAAAAGCTCTCAGTAAAAACTCATCTGCCTCGCAGATGCTGTTCGGAGTCGGCATAAAGCAAGTAGGCCCCGTCCCGCCAATTTACAGGAAAAATTAAAAAAGGAGTGGGACGCAAATTGGAAGAGAAGCTCGGCCTAAAATCTCTTCGGAGGTTATCGCGCCTTACATTTATTTGTTATTTTTTATAAAAAATGTGCTCTTAAAGAGATTTTAGTTACAAGCAAATTGGTGTATGAATTGTCGGTAAAAGTCTACTTGAGGGGTCGACTGCTAATACGCTACCACAAATATCGAGAGAGCTGTCAAAAGACGCGTATTGACCTCGACAACAATAATCCAAAGGCGCAAAATTAAAATTATATCTCTGCCGGGAGATATTTGTAGTTGAAGTTGGTTATTTTCATGTGGTTGTTTTAATGTTGTGGTACCCACAAAAAAAATTGTTAACATAAGTGTTTTGCGCGGAAATAGTGTTGGACCCACCCACGGTAATTTGTTATAAGCGCCGCCGAAGGCCGCAAATGCAGAGAAGTGTTCTGCGCAAAGTACTATGGATACCACCCCGGTTTTGGAGGGACCCGCGGATAATTTTTCGGTTTTTGTTTAATATCTCTTGAACGAGTTAAAATTTTTCTTTTCCGCCTTCGGTTTATTAATACTGAGGTCAATACGCGTCGTTTAACACCTCTCTGGATATTTTTGGTAGCGTATTAGCAATCGACAACTCAACTAAGCCTTTTCCAGTTTAAGTTCAGAAATTTACAATTCAAGTTTAGAAAATTGCAATTCAAGTTCAGAAAATTACAAATCAAGTTCAGAATTTGCAATTTAAATACAGAAATTTACAATTCAAATTCAGAAATTTACAATTCAAGTTCAGATTTTCCAATTCAAGTTCAGAAAATTACAACTCAAGTTCAGAAATTCCATTTTAAATTCAGAAAACTACCATTCAAGTTCAGAAAATTACAATTCAAGTTCAGAATTTTAATTTCAAGTTCAGAAAAATACAATTCAAGTTCAGAAAATTACAATTCAAGTTCAGAAAATCACATTTCAAGCTTAGAAAATTACAGTTCGAATTCAGAAATTTATAAGTAGGGTGTTAATTTTCAAAAGTTATTTTAATTAATTAGATTTATACTTGTATGTTACTTGCGGAAATGTTGATGCTTCGTTGACCATGTTGCCAAAATGGTGGCTGGGGTTTAGTGTACCCCAAGTTTTCTTCAAGGTGTGTACACCCCGTACCTTGAAATCAAATGGAGGATAATTCTTTCCAACAAGTGCATGATGACGCTACGGCCAAGAAAGTACTTCAGTCGAAACAATAGTTTGGAAGCAGTGGAAGGGAGAGACCTCCACAGAGTTGCGAAGGTGGAGGAGACTTGACCTCTTATTGTGCTACCAATCGTCGTCAGTTACCGTGAAACAGGGAAAGCTGGCATGATTTGTTATGGAACTGCCAAAATCGCGATTAAGTGCCAATTCATGATGATTCATTCATTCATTGATGATGATGATGGCGGATAAGTTGAGATATTTTGACATATGGCGCCAAGATCTATGCAGACAGTATCTATACTTTACTTCCGGGAGTGTGGAGGCTCCGTTGACTGTTTAAGTGGTCATACCTTCGTCATCACTGATGTCATACTCAGTGCAGATCAATGGTTGTGACGCTAAGAATATAGCTGGATGGCATTGCAATTGCTTCTTATGAGCGAGAGTTTTTTTCTTCGCTATTTCGCAAAATTGATTTAAACGAGTTAAGATGTCCAATGCTTCCTTAACACATAGATACCATCTTACATACTTTTATTTCCATTGGATGAACAAAAATACCCGACAAATTTTCTGAACTTGAATTGTAACTTTCTGAGCTTGAATTGCAATTTTCTGAATTTAAATTGTAATTTTCTGAACTTGAATTGGAAATTTGTGAATTTAAATTGGAACTTCTGAACTTGAATTGCAATTTTCTGAACTTAAAATGAAAAAGGTGTAAACTTTTACCGAACTGTCAAAATCGGTGGAGCCTATCGGCAGCTATTCAACTTTAAAAGCAAAAGGACAATGTTTAATGGTGTGTTCAATTTTACTTAAGATTTTTTAAGAGCTTAACACCGATAAATGATAATTGTTATTCAATTATTATTTTGGTTTTAATGCCAGTAAATGTTTCCTTCTTTTCAGTTTTTCCCAACAAAACCAAAATAATAATTGAATAACAATTATCATTTATTGGCGTTAAGCTCATTAATTCTTAAAAAATCTTAAGAAAAAGGACAAAGAAATTCAAACGGCGATAATTAAGGATACATTATTTTTTGGAAAAATCGAAGACGGGCATTTGTTTGTATTATCGATAGCTAACAAATAATATCTCTGTTACTCAAAAATAAATTATGACGTTTTTCGGTGATCACTTTCAGAAATTTTCACTCTGTGTCTTTAAACATAACATTTATTTACATTGTTATTATAACATTGTTTTATTAAAATTATATAAGTATGAAATGTACACACCCAGTGATGAAAAAAGAACCAAATAAAAAACAAGTAAGGAAGGCTAAGTTCGGGTGTAACCGAACATTACATACTCAGTTGAGAGCTGTGGATACAAAGTAAGGGAAATCACCATGTTGTAAAAGGAACATAGGGTAACCCTGGAATGTGTTTGTATGACATGTGTATCAAATGGAAGGTATTAAAGAGTATTTTAAGAGGAAGTGGGCCATAGATCTATAGATGGACGCCATTTAGGATATCGCCATAAAGGTGGACCAGGCCTGATTCGAGAATTTGTTTGTACGATATGGGTATCAAATGAAATGTGTTAATGATAATTTTAAAAGGGAGTGGGCCTAAGTTCTATAGGTGGACGTCTTTTCGAGATATCGCCATAAAGGTGGACCAGGGGTGACTCTAGAATTTGTTTGTACGATATGAGTATCAAATGAAAGGTGTTAATGAGTATTTTAAGAGGGCGTGGGCTTTAGTTCTATATGTGGACGCCTTTTCGAGATATCGCCATAAACGTATTCCAGGGGTGACTCTAGAATGTGTTTGTACGATATGGGTATCAAATAAAAGGTATTAATGAGTATTTTAAAAGAGCGTGTGCATAAGTTCTATAGATGTACGCCTTTTCGAGATATCGCCATAAAGATGGACCAGGGGTGACTCTAGAATTTGTTTGTACGATATGAGTATCAAATGAAAGGTGTTAATGAGGGTTTTAAAATGGAGTGGCCCTTAGTTGTATATGTGAAGGCGTTTTCGAGATATCTACCAAAATGTGGACCAGGGTGATCCAGAACATCATCTGCCGGGTACCGCTAATTTATTTATATATGTAATACCACGTACAGTATTCCTTCCAAGATTCCAAGGGCTTTTGATTTCGCCCTGCAAAACTTTTTCATTTTCTTCTACTTAATATGGTAGGTGTCACACCCATTTTACCAAGTTTTTTTCTAAAGTTATATTTTGCGTCAATAGACCAATAAAATTACTATGTTTCATTCTTTTTTTTGTATTTGGTATATAATTATGGCATTTTTTCATTTTTCGTAATTTTCGATATCGAAAAAGTGGGCGTGGTCATAGTCGGATTTCGGCCATTTTTTACACCAATACAAAGTGAGTTTAGATAAGTACGTGAACTGAGTTTAGTAAAGATATATCGATTTTTGCTCAAGTTATCGTGTTAACGGCCGAGTGGAAGGACAGACGATTGACTGTGTATAAAAACTGGGCGTGGCTTCAACCGATTTCGCCCTTTTTCACAGAAAAGAGTTATCGTCCTATGAGCTAAGTCTATACCAAATTTCACAAGGATTGGTTAATTTTTGTTCGACTTATGGCATTAAAAGCATCCTAGACAAAATAAATGAAAAGGGCGGGGCCACGCCCATTTTGAAATTGTCTTTAATTTTTGTATTTTGTTGCACCATATCATTACTGGAGTTGAATGTTGGCAAAATTTACTTATATGCTGTAAAGATATTAACTTTTCTTTTAAAATTTGAATTAAAAAAAAAAATAAATTTAAAAAGTGGGCGTGGTCGTTCTTCGATTTTGCTAATTTTTGTTAAACAGACATAAAGTAATAAGATTAACGTTCCTGCCAAATTTCATCATGATATCTTCAACGACTGCCAAATTACAGCTTGCAAAACTTCTAAATTACTTTCATTTAAAAGTGGGCTGTGTCACACCCATTGTCCAAAATTTTACTAGTTTTCGATTCTGCGTCATAAGCTCAACTCACCTACCAAGTTTCATCCCTTAATGCTTATTTGGTAATGAATTATCGCACTTTTTCGATTTTTCGAAATTTTCGATATCGAAAAAGTGGGCGTGGTTATTGTCCGATATCGTTCATTTTAAATAGCGATCTGAGATAAGTGCCCAGGAACCTAAATACCAAATTTCATCAAGATACCTAAAAATTTACTCAAGTTATCGTATTAACGGACAGACGGACGGACGGACGGACGGACGGACATGGCTCAATCGAATTTTTTTCGATACTGATGATTTTGATATATGGAAGTCTACATCTATCTCGATTCCTTTATACCTGTACAACCAACCGTTATGCAATCAAAGTTAATATACTCTGTGAGCTCTGCTCAACTGAGTATAATAAAAAAGTATTTAAAAACAGAATACATACATACTTTGGAAAATACTTTGAAATCGAAAGCTTACATTTTGGTATTGTTAAGCGCTGGACGCAGACCAAAAGCAAACATTCAAGAAAAATTTTGCATTTTTCTTGAGCATGAAAATAGCAGTAGGCACAAAATTTTGGCATTTCACGATGCATGGCACTTTATACATGAATACCGCTTTTAAAAAAATAAAACAAAATTTATGAAACTTTTTGATACCATTTTTTTATTTTTAATACTAAATTTAAGTTTCAGATAGATCGTTAAACGTTATTATATTCACAGCACTACCATTTTCTTTTTTTCATTAATATCCTGGAGTTGCTAAACCATAAATATTTATACTGCTTTTCTTTTTAACTTTACTGGCCGCTAAAAACAAAGCTCTGTAATATCTAGTAAAGCTGTTATTAATATAAATATTATTATTATTATTATTGCTAGCATCAGAAAACAGCGACGAATTCAGCTTCTTCCTAGCAGTACGTTTGGCCACCATGATTTTTTTCTTAGTTTCTAAAGTATTGAACTTAACTCTAGCTACGTTTCCGGTGTTGTTATTTGACGAATGTGTTGATTACGCATTGATACGCTTGACGCTAACTTCGTCGATCTAGTTATCCAAAACCTGCACATTTAATGCATCCCTGAAAACTTTCTGTATGCATTCTCTTGCATTTTCGTTGGCGACTTTCGGCACGCCAACAACTTCAATTGCGTTATCCAGTTTCAATTGTTCTTTTAAATTTAACCTGCTCTCAAGCTTGTCTACCCTTTTGCTCAACTTTGCGTTTTCTTCTTTGAGTTGTTCTATGGTATTTACGTACGAAATCTTTATTTGCTTTAAGTTAAGTATCTCTTCGTATAGAAGCTGAAGAGTCACTTTAGTATTATTTTCAATTTCGCATGTTGCTTTATCTTGTTCATGCAAATTCTGCTTGCTTGTTTGTTTGTTTATGCAGCTGACCTGATATCTGTTCTACTTGCCCATCTTTATTCGCTTGTTTTCCCGAATTCTCGGCAGCATTGGCTTGTTTCTTACTCACATTAGGTGCACTTGTGGTTTGTTGTTGCATTCTGCTCTCAGCTGGGATCGGCGTTGTTGTTGCATGCAGTGTTTTTCTGCGCAAAATGCTGCTCACAGCAATACTTTTTGTTGTTGGCCTTGTAAAATTCAATATCAGCGGCTTTCATATTAACGCATTTGCAGTGAAAATAATTCATGCAATCCGAAAAATCAATTTTGTTGGCATTATTTCGTTCAATTTTTTCTCTACGTATTAGGCAATTCATTTTGAAAATTTATTAATTCAACAATTAATGACAATTTATTTTACTAGTGAGCGCCCCACGGTCACTTGCTTTCACGATCACTTTCGTAATGATATTTTACAATTATTATCTGGGTCCTTCGGTACAATTAAGATTATCTGGGTCCCGGGCCATAGTGATATTCCGGGTAACTGTGAAGCGGATATCTTGGCCGAAACCGGTACAACTGAACCGGATGTAGAGGGCTGTAGGGATTTCGGAATTCCCCTAGCCACCTGTGGCTTTCTCCTCCATAGCTGGGCCTCTAGTCAGCTCAGAAAACGTTGGGCGGACACTACGTCTTGCAGGGTAGCAAGATCTTTCTGGCCGAAAGTGGATGGCAGGAGGTGTGCTGAAATAATTGAGTTCACTAAGGCTCACCTATCAACGGTCATTGGGGTTTTGACAGGGCACTTTCCCATGGGTATCCATGCGGTACGTCTCAATATATTGGAAACTCCATCCTGCTGCAGCTCTATGAAGGATGATGAGGTGGAATCACCAAATCACTTTATGCTTGATTGCCCAGCTTTTGCCAGAACTAGGCGAAAGTATTTCGGTCGCGACACATTTGGATCTCCCGAGGAGCTTCCAAGGTTGAGATCGGGATCATTCGGAACTTTATCTTTGCTACCCAACATTTCTCTAAGTAGTTATATCTACGTCACCGTTAATTTAGTTTATTATATGTGGTATCACAACGGACCTTCCTGTTGTCCAAGTGAGCTTCCCCTATCAGGGAAGCTACCACCCAACCTAACCTAACCTAACTGCTTCATTAACGCTTGAAAGGCCAGCTTCTGCTAGGATGCAACGGGTAGGTGATGTTGGAAAAGCCCGAATTCTCCTACGGCCGGCCGCGTGGTATGTGGGGCACAGCATTTTGAGGTGACTTTGTGAACAATTTCCGTATACTGACAATCCATAAACGATTTTAGAAAGGTTCAGAGCTCGCATGATATTGATAAGGATTCCGTGTGAATTAGACACCGTTTAGAAGATAAAGACTTATCTATATTTAACCTGCCAGCTAAGCTTTGGTACGGAGGTATGGAAGCAGCGGTGGGATCAGCACGGCGGTAGGATGGCGGACGGTCAACGGCCGGCGTAAAAGCGACGGGATCGAAGCAGCGGCATAACGGCGGTAGGACGGCGGACGGCCAACGATCATCGTAGCAGCGGCTTAACGGCGGTAGGATGGCGGACGGCCAACAGGTGTCGTAGCAGCGGCGGGACGGAAGCAGCTGCTTAACGACGGTAGGATAGCGGACGGTCAAGTCATTAAGGTATCGGGGCGCTCAACACGCAGGGGGCGACGGGTGGCAATAGCACAAAGGCATCCGCCCCGCTCGTCCTTACCTCGGTGAAGGGTGATCATTGCCATGGCGGCGCCCCTTCCACTCAGATAGCCGACGCCAGAGCTGAGGGAGAGGGGTGATATAGCCATTAAGGCGTCGGGCCGCTTAACACCCAGTGGGGCGACAGGTGGCAATAGCTCAAAGGCATCCGCCCGCTCGTCCTTACCTGTGTGAAGGGTAACTGCGCCATGATAGCGCCCCTTCCACTCAGCTAGCTAGCCGGAGTGGCAATTTCATCTTTAAAAAGACAACCACTCACGTGGCTCACCTGCGAGGACTGAATTGCAAAATGCAAATTCACTCCTTTTATACGGCTTGTGCCGCAAACTGCTGGAGAAAACACCACGATTATTGTGTGGTGATTTTGATGAAGAAACACACCATTGGAGTGGCATCAGCTGTTGGTCGCATAAGGCCATTTACCATATGGTGGTTGTATTGTTGCCGCCCGCAATCTGTAGAAGTTGTTGGTTATGCTATAGAAAAATAATTACAAGGGGGTTCAGGCTTAAGTGAAAAAGGGAAGTACAGGCGGTTATGTTATTGTAACGCTACGTTACAGTACCCCTCCTACTTCTGTTGACGGAAAGCTGCGTGGGGAAAATGGATCTCCAGGCATGGCCTAGGTCTTATGCCGGTGATCATGTGGGCGGAGCACTTTATTAAATATTTTTTCCCTCTTCTCTCAACAATATACAGAGTCATGCCCCTCATATCTAACAGAGTTAATGCGTACATATCAGGTTTTTAATTCATTTGTATAACGTTAGCATAATTATATTTCATTGTTCTTAAAACTAACAGAGTATATTTCATACAATTTATTATAATGCATAATCTTCTTCGTTTCCATCTTCCTCGGTTTGTGATTTCAATATGACCGTCAGGTATTCGATAAGATATGGCCCGAAAAAAATTGGTATCCTTTGAATTTTTGCTCGGTTGGCTGGCTAGTGGTACTGCTCCCTCCGTGTGCACTCACTCTGACGTCGCTTTATTTCGCTGAAGTTTATGTCTGCTGAAGATGCTTTCGTACACTCTTTGCTGACCAAATTTACTGCAAATGCCGTTGGTGGAATCTCCTAATCCCATGTGCGGTGGTCACTCAGGAACGGTGCAAACGCTTTTCCGCCGAACTGCTTCCCATTGTCGGTGGGGAAAGTTTTCGTACAACCAAGTCGGTATATAACCTTCTCTTGTAGCACTTTGAGCACGCTTGCCGTTGTTGCTGGCGCGCCGGGATTAACTACAACCACTTGTAGAATTTGTAGATCATGGGGAGGAGGTAAGTACTTCTTTGCTTGGAACGTGATAGTGGTGGCACGAAGTCGGCGGTTACTATTTTCCATGGCTGCGGATATTACATGGTTTCCAATAATCTCGCCGCGCTCTTCTCTGCCGATTTTTATTGCGTAAAATATGTCTGGTTCGCTGTTTTGTAACGAGCCGCGGGAGAGCGCATTGCATATCGCGTTCGGCACTCTTTTTCGGTACTCTTTATTGAAGTTGTATTTTTGTATAGGCGCGTAACGGGGGTAGGAGCGTTGCTTCAGCGGTCGATTGGGCTTAGGGATGGTCTAATGTTCAGCTGCGGTAATTGGGCCAAAGGTTTTGCTCAATCGTTTCTGGTGGTGCGCTGAAAAAGTTTCCTGCTCCGAATTTTGGCTATTGTTCACGTGTTCCCGACTGGTCATTGCACATAGTGTGTATAGCTCGGCTGATCCCTTGGTCAAGGTGACTTCCAACGGCTGGCCATCTAGTGTGAGGGTGATTCCCCTTTCCCGTAGAAAATTCATTCCTAAGATCATTCGTTCTGCCAGGTTCGGGATGACGGACATCATGGTGTTAGTCGTACGTCCTTGGTACCTAATCCTTGCTGGGTAAGAGTTCGAACTATAGACTCACGTATGGCCTGCCAATTGGACGCGCCACCTCTTAACACGTGGTTTGATGTTGCTCCTCTCCGGGTGATTTCATATTGACTCATCGACGTATGAAAGGGTGGCGCCGGTGTCCACTAATTAGCGTTAATACTCATACACTCGATATTTATCGGTATGTAGAAACGGTTATTTACTTGCATATCGTCAGCGGGCTCACAGGCTGGTGGCTTCATTGGCTTTTGTGGCTGAACAAATAATGCTTGGCGGCTTCCTCTGACATACATTGACGGCCTCCTGCATGTGTTGTTGTCAGTGGATTGGTTGGTCGAAGGGCATAGGCAGTCCCTGGATAGGATGTTGTCTTGTCCGCACCTGGAGCAGAACATTCTCCAGTGGCCCCTGCATTGGAAGCGGCGGTGTCCGCATTACTTGCAGCGCCAGCAGAACTCCTTGCTATCGTACTCAGTTTGAGGATGATACAGGCTGTGGACCACCACTTTGCCCTGTTTTGCTTCCTCGCATTTTAGCAGCTCATATTCCTGCGTTATTTCCAGGAGCTTATAAATCGTTCTAAACTCGCTGCGCTTGCCGAAGAAGCGGTATTGAACGCGTAGGCCATCTTAGATTCGCTCGAGGTGGTTTTCCTTGTACATTGTCGGGTGCTGGCGGAACAGCGTTTCCAATGCGAGGACGTAGTCCTTGGCTTTTTCTCGGCCTTGTTGCTGGCGTTGTCGGGTGGCCTGTTCTAAATGTTGAAGATGACGCTTAGAAAGGAAAAATGTTTTAACTTCCCTTCGAAAATCGCTCCTGTGGTTGATTTGTTGCTTACGGATGCGGTACCATTGGAGTGCTCTGCCGCGTAGTAGTTCCGGCAGCGTTAGGAGGGGCCGGTCGGCGGGGATGCGGTAATATACGACGAGCTCCTCTATCCTCTCCCGAAATTCGTGCATCAACTCCTCTCCCGAAAAATGCAGATCCAAGTGGCGGACGGTACTCATTAACTCATCGGTGCTCATTTCGTCCCTATTCGGTTACGCACGTTCTCTCTCATGCGCATGCGAGGGGGGATTTTGTACCTGCATGACGGGTATTGACTTGGTTGGTTGTGTTGGGGTGATGTTTAGTGTCGGTGTTGGTAGTTTAACTGGTTTCCCTTCATCCTCTTTTACATCCTTCTCCAACTCCTTCAGTAGGTCTTCGCTTGATTTCCTCGTGCGTTTTGTTTGCACGTACGTGCTCAGTGCGCGGTGCAGATCGGCTACGTTATGGCCTTCCACGGGAATGCTATGCTTCTTACATTCCTTTATCAGCCTCTCTCTTTTAAGTAAGTAGATCCAATTGAGTGAGTCGGTATTCAGCATCGTACTTTTGGGAGCCGGTGTGTTGTTTCAGACGGTTTGTTCGTCGAACCCGCCCGGCAGTGTTGGTGGTTGTTGTATTTGGTTTTCCACGGTCATCTGCGGAGGAGGGTCCCTACTCGGGCGCCATTTAAGAGGTTGGTTTTTTCTAAGGCCGGGATAACCCTCAGTCAATCCAGAGTCGAGTAAAGGTCCCACAAACCCCTACTGAATAAGAACACAATATTTATGTGTTACGAACGCACGCACACATGGCTGGAGGTATTAGGAGGGCGGCAACTTTCCGTTCCAAGAAGGCGAGGGGGAGCGGCGGCTAACGGTCTTCGTAGCCGAGTAGTATCGGCAGGACGGTTGAACGGTGGTATGGTAACGGACGGGTTGGTACGGCGGTATGGAAGCAGCGGCGGGATCAACAGGGTGGTAGGATGGCGGACGGCCAACAGCCGACGTAGCAGCTACGAGATCGAAGCAGCGGCTTAACGGCGGTAGGATAGCGGACGGCCAACGTTCGGCGTAGCACCGGCGGGATGGAAGCAACGGCGGCAATAGATGGGCGGCGATGCGACGGCGCGTACCAGGGCGAAGGCGAGGGGGGAAGTAGGCTGGCGACGGAGTTTACCTGTACAGCGGCTGCTTGTCCCGGGCGTGGTATTCGGCGGGATCACATGGATCGTAGTCGTCAGCGGGGTCGGTGACCTACGGAAGAGACTTCGTGGACTAGGGTTAGTGCTGGTTTCACCGCTGGATACCCCCGCCTCCCTACTTGCACGCTAGTAGAAGGTGCGTAAAGGGGCGGGGCTGTGCCAGCCGAGATACCGTGGATCTATCCGTGTGCGGAGTGGAAGTGCACCTTAACGGCACAGCGATAGCCCCTTGTGCACGCGCATCGGTTCACGGCCGAAAACAGAGCTGAGGGGGAGGATGATATAGTCATTAAGACGTCGGCCGCTCAACACGTTGGGGACGACGGGTGGCAATAGCACAAAGGCATCCGGCCCGCTCGTCCTTACCTCGGTGAAGGGTGACTCACGCCATGACGGCACCCTTCCACTCAGCTAGCCGAAGCCAGAGCTGATGGGGAGGGGTGATATAGTCATTCTGGCGTCGGGCCGCTCAACACCCACGGGGGCGACGGGTCGCAATAGCAGAAAGGCATCCGCTCCGCTCTTTACCTGGGTGAAGGGTGACCCGCGCCATGCGGCGCCCCTTCCACTCAACTATCCGAAGCCAGAATTGAGGTGGAGGGGCGATATAGTCATTAAGGCGTCGTGCCGCTTAACACCCAGTGGGGCGACAGGTGGCAATAGATCAAAGGCATCCGCCCACTCGTCCTTACCTTGGTGAAGGGTTACCGCGCTATGATAGCGCCCCTTCCGCTCAGCTAGCTAGCCGGAGTGGCAATTTCATCTTTAAAAAGACAACCACTCGCGTGGCTCACCTGCGAGGACTGAATTGCAAAATGCAAATTCACTCCTTTTATACGGCTTGTGCCGCAAACAAGGGTGTTCAAGCTTAAGTGAAAAAGGGAAGTACAGGCGGATATGTTATTGTAACGCTACGTTACAGTACCCCTTCCACTTCTGTTGACGGAAAGCTGCGGTGGGGAAAATGGATCTCCAGGCATGTCCTAGGTCTTATGCCGGTGATCATGTGGGCGGAGCACTTTATTAAATATTTTTTGCCTTTTCTCTCAACAATATACAGAGTCATTCCCCTCATATCTAACAGAGTTAATGCGTACATATCAGGTTTTTAATTCATTTGTATAACGTAAGCATAATTACATTTCATTGTTCTTAAAACTAACAGAGTATATTTCATACAATTTATTATAATGCATAATCTTCTTCGTTTCCATCTTCCTCGGGTTGTGATTTCAATATGACAGTGAGGTATTCGATAAAATTTGGCCCGAAAAAAAATTGGTATCCTTTGAATTTCCGCTCGGTTGGCTGGCTAGTGGTACTGCTCCCTCCGTGTGCACTCACTCTCACGTCGCTTTATTTCGCTGAAGTTTATGTCTGCTGAAGATGCTTTCGTACACTCTTTGCTGACCAAATTTACTGCAAATGCCGTTGGCGGAATCTCCTAATCCCATGTGCGGTGGTCGCTTAGGAACGGTGCTAACGCTTTTCCGCCGAACTGCTTCCCATTGTCGGTGGGGAAAGTTTTCGTACAACCAAGTCGGTATATAACCTTCTCTTGTAGCACTTTGAGCACGCTTGCCGTTGTTGTTGCGCGTAGACCATCGTAGATTCGCTCGAGGTGGTTTTCCTTGTACATTGTCGGGTGCTGGCGGAACAGCGTTTCCAATGCGAGGACGTAGTCCTTGGCTTTTTCTCGGCCTTGTTGCTGGCGTTGTCGGGTGGCCTGTTCTAAATGTTGAAGATGACGCTTAGAAAGGAAAAATGTTTTAACTTCCCTTCGAAAATCGCTCCTATGGTTGATTTGTTGCTTACGGATGCGGTACCATTGGACTGCTCTGCCGCGTAGTAGTTCCGGCAGCGTTAGGAGGGGCCGGTCGGCGGGGATGCGGTAATATACGACGAGCTCCTCTATCCTCTCCCGAAATTCGTGCATCAACTCCTCTCCCGAAAAATGCAGATCCCAGTGGCGGACGGTACTCATTAACTCATCGGAGCTCATTTCGTCCCTATTCGGTTACGCACGTTCTCTCTCATGCGCATGCGAGGGGGGATTTTGTACCTGCATGACGGGTATTGACTTGGTTGGTTGTGCTGGGGTGATGTTTAGTGTCGGTGTTGGTAGTTTAACTGATTTCCCTTCGTCCTCTTTTACATCCTTCTCCAACTCCTTCAGTAGGTCTTCGCTTGATTTCCTCGTGCGTTTTGTTTGCACGTACGTGCTCAGTGCGCGGTGCAGATCGGCTACGTTATGGCCTTCCACGGGAATGCTATGCTTCTTATATTCCTTTATCAGCCTCTCTCTTTTAAGTAAGTAGATCCAATTGAGTGAGTCGGTATTCAGCATCGTACTTTTGGGAGCCGGTGTGTTGTTTCAGACGGTTTGTTCGTCGAACCCGCCCGGCAGTGTTGGTGGTTGTTGTATTTGGTTTTCCACGGTCATCTGCGGAGGAGGGTCCCTACTCGGGCGCCATTTAAGAGGTTGGTTTTTTCTAAGGCCGGGATAACCCTCAGTCAATCCAGAGTCGAGTAAAGGTCCCACAAACCCCTACTGAATAAGAACACAATATTTATGTGTTACGAACGCACGCACACATGGCTGGAGGTATTAGGAGGGCGGCAACTTTCCGTTCCAAGAAGGCGAGGGGGAGCGGCGGCTAACGGTCGTCGTAGCCGAGTAGTATCGGCAGGACGGTTGAACGGTGGTATGGTAACGGACGGGTTGGTACGGCGGTATGGAAGCAGCGGCGGGATCAACAGGGTGGTAGGATGGCGGACGGCCAACAACCGGCGTAGCAGCTACGAGATCGAAGCAGCGGCTTAACGGCGGTAGGATAGCGGACGGCCAACGGTCGGCGTAGCACCGGCGGGATGGAAGCAATGGCGGCAATAGATGGGCGGCGATGCGACGGCGCGTACCAGGGCGAAGGCGAGGGGGGAAGTAGGCTGGCGACGGAGTTTACCTGTACAGCGGCTGCTTGTCCCGGGCGCGGTATTCGGCGGGATCAGATGGATCGTAGTCGTCAGCGGGGTCGGTGACCTACGGAAGAGACTTCGTGGACTAGGGTTAGTGCTGGTTTCACCGCTGGACACCCCCGCCTCCCTACTTGCACGCTAGTAGAAGGTGCGTAAGGGGGCGGGGCTGTGCCAGCCGAGATACCGTGGATCTATCCGTGTGCGGAGTGGAAGTGCACCTTAACGGCACAGCGATAGCCCCTTGTGCACGCGCATCGGTTCACGGCCGAAAACAGAGCTGAGGGGGAGGATGATATAGTCATTAAGACGTCGGCCGCTCAACACGTTGGGGACGACGGGTGGCAATAGCACAAAGGCATCCGCCCCGCTCGTCCTTACCTCGGTGAAGGGTGACTCACGCCATGACGGCACCCTTCCACTCAGCTAGCCGAAGCCAGAGCTGATGGGGAGGGGTGATATAGTCATTCAGGCGTCGGGCCGCTCAACACCCACGGGGGCGACGGGTCGCAATAGCAGAAAGGCATCCGCTCCGCTCTTTACCTGGGTGAAGGGTGACCTGCGCCATGCGGCGCCCCTTCCACTCAACTATCCGAAGCCAGAGTTGAGGTGGAGGGGCGATATAGTCATTAAGGCGTCGGGCCGCTTAACACCCAGTGGGGCGACAGGTGGCAAAAGCTCAAAGGCATCCGCCCACTCGTCCTTACCTGGGTGAAGGGTTACCGCGCTATGATAGCGCCCCTTCCGCTCAGCTAGCTAGCCGGAGTGGCAATTTCATCTTTAAAAAGTCAACCAATCGCGTGGCTCACCTGCGAGGACTGAATTGCAAAATGCAAATTCACTCCTTTTATACGGCTTGTGCCGCAAACAAGGGTGTTCAAGCTTAAGTGAAAAAGGGAAGTACAGGCGGATATGTTATTGTAACGCTACGTTACAGTACCCCTCCCACTTCTGTTGACGGAAAGCTGCGGTGGGGAAAATGGATCTCCAGGCATGTCCTAGGTCTTATGCCGGTGATCATGTGGGCGGAGCACTTTATTAAATATTTTTTGCCTTTTCTCTCAACAATATACAGAGTCATTCCCCTCATATCTAACAGAGTTAATGCGTACATATCAGGTTTTTAATTCATTTGTATAACGTAAGCATAATTACATTTCATTGTTCTTAAAACTAACAGAGTATATTTCATACAATTTATTATAATGCATAATCTTCTTCGTTTCCATCTTCCTCGGGTTGTGATTTCAATATGACCGTGAGGTATTCGATAAGATATGGCCCGAAAAAAAATTGGTATCCTTTGAATTTCCGCTCGGTTGGCTGGCTAGTGGTACTGCTCCCTCCGTGTGCACTCACTCTCACGTCGCTTTATTTCGCTGAAGTTTATGTCCGCTGAAGATGCTTTCGTACACTCTTTGCTGACCAAATTTACTGCAAATGCCGTTGGTGGAATCTCCTAATCCCATGTGCGGTGGTCGCTTAGGAACGGTGCTAACGCTTTTCCGCCGAACTGCTTCCCATTGTCGGTGGGGAAAGTTTTCGTACAACCAAGTCGGTATATAACCTTCTCTTGTAGCACTTTGAGCACGCTTGCCGTTGTTGCTGGCGCGCCGGGATTAACTACAACCACTTGTAGAATTTGTAGATCATGGGGAGGAGGTAAGTACTTCTTTGCTTGGAACGTGATAGTGGTGGCACGAAGTCGGCGGTTACTATTTTCCATGGCTGCGGATATTACATGGTTTCCAATAATCTCGCCGCGCTCTTCTCTGCCGATTTTTATTGTGTAAAATATGTCTGGTTCGCTGTTTTGTAACGAGCCGCGGGAGAGCGCATTGCATATCGCGTTCGGCACTCTTTTTCGGTACTCTTTATTGAAGTTGTATTTTTGTATAGGCGCGTAACGGGGGTAGGAGCGTTGCTTCAGCGGTCGATTGGGCTTAAGGATGGTCTAATGTTCAGCTGCGGTAATTGGGCCAAAGGTTTTGCTCAATCGTTTCTGGTGGTGCGCTGAAAAAGTTTCCTGCTCCGAATTTTGGCTATTGTTCACGTGTTCCCGACTGGTCATTGCACATAGTGTGTCTAGCTCGGCTGATCCCTTGGTCAAGGTGACTTCCAACGGCTGGCCATCTAGTGTGAGGGTGATTCCCCTTTCCCGTAGAAAATTCATTCCTAAGATCATTCGTTCTGCCAGGTTCGGGATGACGGACATCATGGTGTTAGTCGTACGTCCTTGGTACCTGTTGAAGACATGATCGAGTTTTCGGACTAAGTCCGCCCCCTCCGTCTGGCAACACCCGGCCAGTGCGGCCAAGCGCAAGCAGTGCAGCTCAGCTGTGGCTTGCCAACCACCACCGCGCTCACTCTCAATTGAGTTTTTAGTTTATCATCAACTACCAGCCTTTACGCATCGTTCGTGCCCGCATCATTAGTGCAGTTTACTCGCCCACCGCCGTCGCGCAATCTTTAGCTTATTTTAAACAATAATTACATTAATTTGCATAACTTTGTTTACAGTTTAAAGTTTTGAATGGTGAATAAAACCCACATTTTAATTTAACTCCGTGCCCTTTTTTATAAACATAGGTAGTGCTGTGTTAATATTTATACATGGTCCTTTCGCGGCCAAAGTGCACCAGCGACCAAAGATTAAAAGTTAAAGAAAAAAAATTTAATTAAAAGTTAAAACAAACAAACACAAATTTTAAATAGAAAAAATATCAAAAAACAAAGTGTTTAAGTACAAAACAATACATACACAGTGAAGGAGTGCAACAAAGAAATTTTTTACAAAAATACGTGCATACATATGTGCGCAAAATAAATTATTAAGGTTAGGGTGGTGAGAAAAAGAAAACTTTTTTTTTCGTATTTTACAAAAAATAATTAATAGTAAAGGCAAAAGTGCAAAGAAAAAAGGTTACAAAAAAATTAAAATACATACAAATCCAACACAAAAGTGAACACAATATCTGGAAATAGAAAAGGGAAAGCCAAGAAAAACATAGGAGGGGTTGAAAAAGAAACAGTTTTGAAGAAAAAAAAAAAAAAAGAAGCAAACAATAGGGTGGTGAACACAAAAAAAATTATTTTAAAAAACAAAACACGATTAAATTTTTATTTCCAAAAAAAACTACGGAATAACTATTATACATTGAAATAACGTTCAAATTTACAAAAAAGCAAAGAATATTAAGAAAAAGAAAAGGTGTTGAGAAAGAAAAGTTGGGAAGAAGCGGAAACTCAACAAAAAAGAAAAGTTTGGAAAAAACAACAATTTAAGGAAAAAATTTTGAAATATTTGAAATTTGTAAAACAAAAAATATATATATACATATATAGAAATTTGAAGGAAAAAATAAAAGTGGTTAAACGATACAACAAAGACACAAACTCAAAGAATATACAACAACAACATTAACTACACAACATAAAGGAGGTACAATATTACAACACAACACATCAACCACGAGGAGCACATTACAACATTAAAACAACATCAGCATTACAACAAAGGCTAAAGGACAACACAGCATATCACAAGTCACACATAAAACCAACAAAAAATGTCAGAGTGAGTACACCGTTTACCCAATATATTCCCATATATATTCCCTCCGTCTAAAGTACGGACCCAAATTCTGTAAATCCCCAAATTTATATACCCCTCCGATCTAAAGATCCGGACCCTGGGTATATAACCCACATCAAAAAGCCTAAACGGTAAAATATTTCATTGGCTTACTCACTGTTACCAACAGGTACAGTCCCATCAAAAAACCCATATAAATTTTTCAACAAATAAATTTACATTGCCGTACCAACGGAAAATCCATTGCCCGGTTCTATATACCCGAAAAGTTCGTTGCGCTAAATATCGAGTTGTTTATAAAAATATATACGTATATATGTAATATATGTATATACCCACTTAGTTCGGTAATATCATCCGAGCTACATATTTTTCCAGCGTGAAATTCACCGCTGCCCAATTTACTCTTATATACATATATTGCATAAAACATATTTTACAAAAAACCCATAGCAACAAACTTTGCCAAATTTTTGTCACTTTTCCTAAAGTTTATTTTACCGGTGCACCCAAAATTAATTTTGCATACAAACATACAATTATATGCACCCATAATACCCACACGCACTTGTATATCTTTTTGCATAAGCCAAAAACCCACCCTCAACAAAGTAATTGCATGACCATATGTAACTACATAATAGAAGGAAGCAACAAAAGATCATCGATCACATATTGCATACATTTACTTTGTTAACAATAGATCAAGTGCATTGGCACGGCAAACAAAAGGTTGTTGGTACACCACAGTTTGTCGGCAAATATATTTCACCCATATATATAAATACATACATACGTACTATATACCCATATTATTTGTGCTCAGACGCGCTGAGACAAGTACATATAACAAAGCAAAAAGCCGGTACACATTAGGCCGGTCTCAAAAAATAAAAAATAAAATCCCAGTGGACACAAATATTATAATATTTAAATTATTATATACCCACATTACTTGCACTCAGAAGCGCTGAGACAAGCCCGTATAACGAACCAAGCGTACATTAGGCTGGTTTCAAAAAAAAAAAAAATTTTTTTTTGCACTTTTGACAAAAATTTTTTTCGATTTTCACAGCTTAATAAAAGCTCCCATTTCTATTAAGAAACAAAACTAATTATAATGCCGAAATCGTCGGACGAAACCCAAAAATTGACCCCTGCAGATAAATGCCTGCAGAAATTCATATATGACGGTAACCAAGTAGAGGTTTACTGCTCAAGATGGTCACCCTCCCAAGCTACCGATTTATCAGAGTGTATGCTTAAGGTCAAATTAGAAGACCTTGATAAAATATGGGCAAAGGTGCTAGAGTCCCATCGAGAAGTAAGTTTCTCAGATAATTATACAGATGTTAGCGGCTCGGTTGAGCAAAAATTCGCTAAATGCTTGGAAACTTACCAAACATGCAAATCAGGAATTTTAGAAGCCTTACAGCTGTTTAATACTGCTAGCACCAACCAACAACAAATACCCGCCCACCCAATAAACAATTCAGACGCAAACGGTTTTTATTTAAAAGTACCACCATGCGACACCGAAGTATTTCATGGTGGATACGAAGACTGGCCATCCTTTAGAGATATGTTCACGGCAGTCTATAAAAACCACCCTAAATTATCACCCGCTCAAAAATTATACCATCTACGCCTGAAAACAAAAGGACAAGCTGGGCTTATTGTAAAACAATACCCACTGAGCGATAATAATTTCGAGCTTGCCTGGGAAGCGCTCAGATCTAGGTACGAGAACAAAAGGATACTCGTCGACAACCAACTGAAGACGCTGTTCAACCTACCCACAATATTCGCAGAAAGCGGAGAACAAATACAGAAGATGCAGACAACAATCAACAACTGCATGTCAACCCTTAACACCCAAGGAATCCCGACAACGGACTGGGACCCAATCCTCGTTTACCTCTGCTCATCCAAGCTGCCAAGTGAAAGCCTTTCACTATGGGAACAATCCCTCAGCTCCCGAAAAGAACTCCCACTTTGGGAGGATATGAATAAATTTTTGACCAGCAGATACGAGGTAGTAGAGAGAATAAGTACCTATCGACCAGGCAAGGCGAAACCCCAATTTTCGAGTTTTACGCCACGAACGGTGAATCAAAACTCGACCCAATCTAACAATAATAGAACCCATGCATATCACACGGAGTTCAATAAAACGGCTTCGTGTAGATTATGCAATCAATACCACGCAGTCAAATCTTGCGTTAGGTTTAGAAATTTATCGGTATCAGACCGAATCAAATTTGTGAGAGAAAATAGTTATTGCGAAAACTGTTTGTCTACGTCACACCCCAAGAACGAATGTAAAAGTAGTTTCACGTGCGTTTATTGCCAAAAGCGTCATTATTCGCTACTGCATTTGCAGCCCAAACCCCAACAATCACAACCAAACCCCAGAGCTCAAAATGCCCAAGCCGGCACCCCTAGGAGAACGGACGACGAGCGAGCCTCAACATCGAAAGCCGCCGCAAGAGCCACCTCCTCCCTACAGTCTCAAGACAAAAACCCGGTTTCTTCACTCTTCTCGAGTAATCATGGAACCACCCTACTACCCACAGCAATAGTATCAGTATACTTTGCTGGCGAATTTCATAAAATTCGTGCCCTAATAGACCAAGGTTCACAAAAAACCTTTGTATCATCCCGTATACAAAAGGTTCTTGGTCTACCCACAAAAGAGTCGCTCCACCAGATATCTGGAATGGGTGGAACGGTTGTGAAAAATGCCAATAAAGTCTGCCAGATAACATTCTGTTCAGCAGACTTAACCCAAATGATAGACGCACAAGCAATAATTTTGCCAAAACTAACGAAGTTCTTGCCCACAGTCAGAGTTTCAAGCATCGATCTCGAAGAACTGTCCCATTTACCGTTAGCCGATCCGCAGTATTCGATACCATCTAAAATCGATGTGGTAATCGGCAGCGATATCACCCCGCAAATCCTCACCGAAGGGCTCCTACGAAATGTGAGTGGAACATTACTTGCCCAAAACACCATATTCGGATGGATATTAAGCGGCCCAGTAGCTGAAAAGGTATCAACCTTCAGCACTCATGTCACGGAATGCACCGATGACCCCATCAATGAACTTTTGAGACAATTTTGGGAACAGGAAGAAGTTCACCAAACCCAACAACGATCAGCAGATGATGAATACTGCGAAGCACTCTACCGGATAACCACAATTCGTGAGGAAGATGGACGCTACAGAGTAAAATTACCTTTCAAATCGGAATTTCCAGCCAATCTGGCACTCGGTCATTCACGACCCGCAGCACAACAGCAGTATATCAGCATCGAACGAACCCTCGAAAGAAAACCCGAATTAAGAGACAAATATTTTGAAGTCCGTAATGAATATTTAACCATGGATCACATGGAACCCGCCTCCCAACAAGAGATAATTAGAGATGGTAAATATCTATCATTTTATCTACCCCATCATGCTGTCATAAAACCCGACAGCAAAACCACAAAAGTGCGAGTCGGCTTCAACGCATCAAAAATGTCGCATTCTGGCAACTCGTTGAACGACGTGCTTCATACAGGCCCCATTCTACAAAATGACTTAATGCTCGTCATACTCAAATGGCGACTTTATAAGTTTGTTTTCAACGGCGATATTGAGAAAATGTATCGCCAAATACTCATCCACGAAGAAGATAAAGATTTTCACCGAATCGTTTTTCGAAAACACCCAACTCTGCCGATAGAAGATTTTCGACTAAAAACAGTTACCTTTGGTGTAAATTGCGCGCCGTATTTGGCGATTAGAACCCTACACCAACTCGCCCACGATTGTCAAGACGAATATCCGCTCGCTAAAAACATTTTATTAAACGAAACATATGTTGACGATATTTTGTCAGGCGGTCATAATATACAGTCCACTTTGAACTCTATGACTCAAGTTATCGAAGCCTTAAAATCGGCAGGGTTCCCTTTGAGGAAGATGTCGGCAAATCACCCTGAAATTTTAAAACCCGTTCCCGACCCTGATTTGCTAGACGTCGACTTCCTTAAATTCCATGATTCGAGTTCCACAAAAACCCTTGGAATTCAGTGGAACGCGCTAACCGACACCTTCACCTACACGTATGATGCACCATCAGCAGAAAACACGACTACAAAAAGGCAGATTCTATCAGCAGTCGCAAAACTGTTTGACCCCGCAGGATGGCTTTCACCAATAATGATTCTTGCCAAAATGTTGCTGCAACAACTCTGGATGGAAGGAACGGATTGGGACGAGGACGTGAAGCCCGGAGCTCTCGAAAAATGGACCTCAATTTATGAAAATTTACCTCATATCAGAGACACTAAAATCCCTAGGTGGGTACAGTATTCCCCCGATAAACTAATCCAGCTGCATGGATTCTCAGATGCTTCAGAAAAAGCATTTTGTGCCTGTATATATTTACGAGTACAAACCCATGAAAATAGTTTTTCATCCCATTTGCTAGCTGCTAAAAGCAAAGTAGCACCCCTCCAAACCGTGAGTCTTCCACGGTTGGAACTCTGTGGAGCAGTTTTACTCTCCAAGTTAGTGAAACAGCTGCGAAGTGAGCTGAATCTACCCCAACACGAACTCATTCTCTGGTGCGATTCTGCCATCGTACTGGCCTGGTTAGAAAAACCACCCCATACCTGGAAAATTCTTCAGAACGTTGACAACGCCACTTGGAGGCATGTTTCCAGTAAGGATAACCCAGCGGATTTGGGCACTCGAGGTTGCAAGCCTCAAGATTTAGTCCAATGTCCGCTATGGTGGGAAGGACCTAATTGGCTAATCAATCCATCAACTTCGTGGCCAAAGGATACACCTCACCACCCAACTCCACCCGAACAACGACATGTGGATGTATTCCACACCCTGCAGGAAGAAAATATAGACATACTCGACCGGTTTTCGTCGTTTTCTCGAGCGCTTAGAGTCGTGGCCTATATGTTGCGGTTTATCAAGAAAGCAAGGAAACTGAAAGTTCCAGCCACGCTCAACCTCACCCACGCCGAAGTGAATGATGCCAAAATCAAAATCATCATTCAAACTCAACGGAATCATTACGGAGACACGATAGAGCTGCTTCAAACGTCAGGACCCTTACCCAAAAAGAACACCCTTCTGACATTAAACCCCATGCTAGATGACTCAGGAATCATGCGAGTTTCTGGAAGATTAGCATATGCCACCTATAGCTTTAATGAGCGGCACCCAATTATCATACCCGAAAACTCTCGATTTTGTTCTCTTCTGTTAGACTTCCTCCATTCGCACCTGCTGCACGCCGACAGACAGCTGATGATCCGAATGGTACAGCAACAGTACTACATTCCACGTTTGAAGCAAAAGGTCAAAAAGCTCGTCTTCCACTGCAAAACCTGCACCATCTATAAACAGCAGATGAAAACGCAGATAATGGCAGCCTTGCCACCCGAGAGGTCAACGTATTCCCTACCCTTTCATACAACAGGAGTCGACTTTGCTGGACCATTTATGGTAAAAACTTCTCCCCTTCGCCGAGCTTCGTATGTCAAAGCTTACGTTTGTGTGTTCGTCTGTTTTTCCACCAAGGCTGTTCATTTAGAAATGTGCTCTGATCTCACCACGAATGCCTTCAACGCAGCCTTTGCCCGATTTACTGGCCGCCGTGGCCTACCCCACCAGATATATTCTGACAACGGAAAGACGTTCGTCGGCGCACAACGCGGATTACAAAGAGAATTCACCACATTCCTCAAGGAAGTCGCTACAGACGTCGCCGAAAAGTATGCAATTCACGGATTCTCGTGGAAATTCATCCCACCATACGCTCCCCACATGGGTGGTCTATGGGAAGCGGCCGTGAAAAGTTTCAAGATACACTTCACGAAGGTAGCAGGAAACCAGAAGTTTTCCTTCGAAGAGCTCACCACCCTCTTAGTACGCATAGAGGCGGTCCTCAACTCCCGACCGCTCTCTCCTATGTCCGAAGATCCAATGGATCCCTTAGTCCTAACCCCAGGGCATTTCCTACGAGGCGCGCCACTCTTATCACTGCCGGAGCCAACTGCAGAGCATCTCACCCTGGTCAACAAATGGCAGAAACTAAAAACGCTTCACCACCAGTTCAGCACACGATGGAAGAACGAGTACCTCAAGGAATTGCACAAGCGGTACAAATGGAAATGCCCTCAACGCAATATTCAAGTTGGAGATTTAGTCGTGGTAAAGGATGATTTACTACCCCCGAACGAATGGCGTTTGGGACGGGTAATCACTTTACACCCTGGATCGGATAGCCATGTTCGAGTTGTGGAACTCAAAACCCAAAACGGAATAATAACCCGAAATATTGCCAAACTGTGCGTGCTACCAACTGCCTAGTAGTGCCAACCCTACCTTTGGTACCCTCGGCTTCATGCCCCTAGCAATATGGAAATATATCTAAGCTACCCTCACCAACGTATTTTTCTAACCCATTTTTTTTTGAGAAATACGTATTTTTCTTCTCTTGTCTTTACAGGACCCGCAGATGTACGGATATGCCGAAATGTCGGCTGTGTGGCCAGCGACACGCGCTAAGGCAGTGCCGGGCGTCCCTCCGCGCGGAAGCCGGAGGAGCGCTACGAGTGCGCGAGGAACCACCGGTACTGCATCAACTGTCTGGCAGTGTCGCACAGCACCGGGGCATGTGACTCAAAATCAAGCTGCCGCAAATGCTCCCTCGGCCATCACACGCTCCTACACCGAGCTCGACGCACACCCACCAACCCGCGTCGCACCGATAGAGGACCACAGCGCTCAACAGCCCAACATCGCCAACGGGCAATTCGAAGCCGGTCGGCTAGACAGCGCGACGACCGAATACGACAATTAGTAGCCGAGGCACGGGCGGCCCTGGACAGGGTTGATGCCGTCCTTAACCCATCAACGCGTCGGGCGGGGGGGGGGGGGGGAGCATGTTGAAGACATGATCGAGTTTTTGGACTAAGTCCGCCCCCTCCGTCTGGCAACACCCGGCCAGTGCGGCCAAGCGCAAGCAGTGCAGCTCAGCTGTGGCTTGCCAACCACCACCGCGCTCACTCTCAATTGTGTTTTTAGTTTATCATCAACTACCAGCCTTTACGCATCGTTCGTGCCCGCATCATTAGTGCAGTTTACTCGCCCACCGCCGTCGCGCAATCTTTAGCTTATTTTAAACAATAATTACATTAATTTGCACAACTTTGTTTACAGTTTAAAGTTTTGAATGGTGAATAAAACCCACATTTTAATTTAACTCCGTGCCCTTTTTTATAAACATAGGTAGTGCTGTGTTAATATTTATACCGTACCTAATCCTTGCTGGGTAAGAGTTCGAACTATAGACTCACGTATGGCCTGCCAATTGGACGCGCCGCCTCTTAAGACGTGGTTTGATGTTGCTCCTCTCCGGGTGATTTCATATTGACTCATCGACGTATGAAAGGGTGGCGCCGGTGTCCACTAATTAGCGTTAATACTCATACACTCGATATTTATCGGTATGTAGAAACGGTTATTTACTTGCATATCGTCAGCGGGCTCACAGGCTGGTGGCTTCATTGGCTTTTGTGGCTGAACAAATAATGCTTGGCGGCTTCCTCTGACATACATTTACGGCCTCCTGCATGTGTTGTTGTCAGTGGATTGGTTGGTCGAAGGGCATAGGCAGTCCCTGGAGAGGATGTTGTCTTGTCCGCACCTGGAGCAGAACATTCTCCAGTGGCCCCTGCATTGGAAGCGGTGGTGTCCGCATTCCTTGCAGCGCCAGCAGAACTCCTTGCTATCGTACTCAGTTTGAGGATGATACAGGCTGTGGACCACCACTTTGCCCTGTTTTGCTTCCTCGCATTTTAGCAGCTCATATTCCTCCGTTATTTCCAGGAGCTTATAGATCGTTCTAAACTCGCTGCGCTTGCCGAAGAAGCGGTATTGAACGCGTAGGCCATCGTAGATTCGCTCGAGGTGGTTTTCCTTGTACATTGTCGGGTGCTGGCGGAACAGCGTTTCCAATGCGAGGACGTAGTCCTTGGCTTTTTCTCGGCCTTGTTGCTGGCGTTGTCGGGTGGCCTGTTCTAAATGTTGAAGATGACGCTTAGAAAGGAAAAATGTTTTAACTTCCCTTCGAAAATCGCTCCTGTGGTTGATTTGTTGCTTACGGATGCGGTACAATTGGAGTGCTCTGCCGCGTAGTAGTTCCGGCTGCGTTAGGAGGGGCCGGTCGGCGGGGATGCGGTAATATACGACGAGCTCCTCTATCCTCTCCCGAAATTCGTGCATCAACTCCTCTCCCGAAAAATGCAGATCCCAGTGGCGGACGGTACTCATTAACTCATCGGTGCTCATTTCGTCCCTATTCGGTTACGCACGTTCTCTCTCATGCGCATGCGAGGGGGGATTTTGTACCTGCATGACGGGTATTGACTTGGTTGGTTGTGTTGGGGTGATGTTTAGTGTCGGTGTTGGTAGTTTAACTGGTTTCCCTTCGTCCTCTTTTACATCCTTCTCCAACTCCTTCAGTAGGTCTTCGCTTGATTTCCTCGTGCGTTTTGTTTGCACGTACGTGCTCAGTGCGCGGTGCAGATCGGCTACGTTATGGCCTTCCACGGGAATGCTATGCTTCTTACATTCCTTTATCAGCCTCTCTCTTTTAAGTAAGTAGATCCAATTGAGTGAGTCGGTATTCAGCATCGTACTTTTGGGAGCCGGTGTGTTGTTTCAGACTGTTTGTTCGTCGAACCCGCCCGGCCGTGTTGGTGGTTGTTGTATTTGGTTTTCCACGGTCATCTGCGGAGGAGGGTCCCTACTCGGGCGCCATTTAAGAGGTTGGTTTTTTCTAAGGCCGGGATAACCCTCAGTCAATCCAGAGTCGAGTAAAGGTCCCACAAACCCCTACTGAATAAGAACACAATATTTATGTGTTACGAACGCACGCACACATGGCTGGAGGTATTAGGAGGGCGGAAACTTTCCATTCCAAGAAGGCGAGGGGGAGCGGCGGCTAACGGTCGTCGTAGCCGAGTAGTATCGGCAGGACGGTTGAACGGTGGTATGGTAACGGACGGGTTGGTACGGCGGTATGGAAGCAGCGGCGGGATCAACAGGGTGGTAGGATGGCGGACGGCCAACGGCCGGCGTAGCAGCTACGAGATCGAAGCAGCGGCTTAACGGCGGTAGGATAGCGGACGGCCAACGGTCGGCGTAGCACCGGCGGGATGGAAGCAATGGCGGCAATAGATGGGCGGCGATGCGACGGCGCGTACCAGGGCGAAGGCGAGGGGGGAAGTAGCCTGGCGACGGAGTTTACCTGTACAGCGGCTGCTTGTCCCGGGCGCGGTATTCGGCGGGATCAGATGGATCGTAGTCGTCAGCGGGGTCGGTGACCTACGGAAGAGACTTCGTGGACTAGGGTTAGTGCTGGTTTCACCGCTGGACACCCCCGCCTCCCTACTTGCACGCTAGTAGAAGGTTCGTAAGGGGGCGGGGCTGTGCCAGCCGAGATATCGTGGATCTATCCGTGTGCGAAGTGGAAGTGCACCTTAACGGTACAGCGATAGCCCCTTGTGCACGCGCATCGGTTCACGGCCGAAAACAGAGCTGAGGGGGAGGATGATATAGTCATTAAGACGTCGGCCGCTCAACACGTTGGGGACGACGGGTGGCAATAGCACAAAGGCATCCGCCCCGCTCGTCCTTACCTCGGTGAAGGGTGAATCACGCCATGACGGCACCCTTCCACTCAGCTAGCCGAAGCCAGAGCTGATGGGGAGGGGTGATATAGTCATTCAGGCGTCGGGCCGCTCAACACCCACGGGGGCGACGGGTCGCAATAGCAGAAAGGCATCCGCTCCGCTCTTTACCTGGGTGAAGGGTGACCCGCGCCATGCGGCGCCCCTTCCACTCAACTATCCGAAGCCAGAGTTGAGGTGGAGGGGCGATATAGTCATTAAGGCGTCGGGCCGCTTAACACCCAGTGGGGTGACAGGTGGCAATAGCTCAAAGGCATCCGCCCACTCGTTCTTACCTGGGTGAAGGGTTACCGCGCTATGATAGCGCCCCTTCCGCTCAGCTAGCTAGCCGGAGTGGCAATTTCATCTTTAAAAAGACAACCACTCGCGTGGCTCACCTGCGAGGACTGAATTGCAAAATGCAAATTCACTCCTTTTATACGGCTTGTGCCGCAAACAAGGGTGTTCAAGCTTAAGTGAAAAAGGGAAGTACAGGCGGATATGTTATTGTAACGCTACGTTACAGTACCCCTCCCACTTCTGTTGACGGAAAGCTGTGGTGGGGAAAATGGATCTCCAGGCATGTCCTAGGTCTTATGCCGGTGATCATGTGGGCGGAGCACTTTATTAAATATTTTTTGCCTTTTCTCTCAACAATATACAGAGTCATTCCCCTCATATCTAACAGAGTTAATGCGTACATATCAGGTTTTTAATTCATTTGTATAACGTAAGCATAATTACATTTCATTGTTCTTAAAACTAACAGAGTATATTTCATACAATTTATTATAATGCATAATCTTCTTCGTTTCCATCTTCCTCGGGTTGTGATTTCAATATGACCGTGAGGTATTCGATAAGATATGGCCCGAAAAAAAATTGGTATCTTTGAATTTCCGCTCGGTTGGCTGGCTAGTGGTACTGCTCCCTCCGTGTGCACTCACTCTCACGTCGCTTTATTTCGCTGAAGTTTATGTCTGCTGAAGATGCTTTCGTACACTCTTTGCTGACCAAATTTACTGCAAATGCCGTTGGTGGAATCTCCTAATCCCATGTGCGGTGGTCGCTCAGGAACGGTGCTAACGCTTTTCCGCCGAACTGCTTCCCATTGTCGGTGGGGAAAGTTTTCGGACAACCAAGTCGGTATATAACCTTCTCTTGTAGCGCTTTGAGCACGCTTGCCGTTGTTGCTTGGCGCGCCGGGATTAACTACAACCACTTGTAGAATTTGTAGATCATGGGGAGGAGGTAATTACTTCTTTGCTTGGAACGTGATAGTGGTGGCACGAAGTCGGCGGTTACTATTTTCCATGGCTGCGGATATTACATGGTTTCCAATAATCTCGCCGGGCTCTTCTCTGCCGATTTTTATTGTGTAAAATATGTCTGGTTCGCTGTTTTGTAACGAGCCGCGGGAGAGCGCATTGCATATCGCGTTCGGCACTCTTTTTCGGTACTCTTTATTGAAGTTGTATTTTTGTATAGGCGCGTAACGGGGGTAGGAGCGTTGCTTCAGGGGTCGATTAGGCTTAAGGATGGTCTAATGTTCTGCTGCGGTAATTGGGCCAAAGGTTTTGCTCAATCGTTTCTGGTGGTGCGCTGAAAAAGTTTCCTGCTCCGAATTTTGGCTATTGTTCACGTGCTCCCGACTGGTCATTGCACATAGTGTGTCTAGCTCGGCTGATCTCTTGGTCAAGGTGACTTCCAACGGCTGGCCATCTAGTGTGAGGGTGATTCCCCTTTCCCGTAGAAAATTCATTCCTAAGATCATTCGTTCTGCCAGGTTCGGGATGACGGACATCATGGTGTTAGTCGTACGTCCTTGGTACCTAATCCTTGCTGGGTAAGAGTTCGAACTATAGACTCACGTATGACCTGCCAGTTGGACGCGCCGCCTGTTAAGACGTGGTTTGATGTTGCTCCTCTCCGGGTGATTTCATATTGACTCATCGACGTATGAAAGGGTGGCGCCGGTGTCCACTAATTAGCGTTAATACTCATACCCTCGATATTTATCGGTATGTAGAAACCGTCATTTACTTTCATATCGTCAGCGGGCTCACAGGTTGGTGGCTTCATTGGCTTTTGTGGCTGAACAAATAATGCTTGGCGGTTTCCTCTGACATACATTTACGGCCTCCTGCATGTGTTGTTGTCAGTGGATTGGTTGGTCGAAGGGCATAGGCAGTCCCTGGAGAGGATGTTGTCTTGTCCGCACCTGGAGCAGAACATTCTCCAGTGGCCCCTGCATTGGAAGCGGTGGTGTCCGCATTCCTTGCAGCGCCAGCAGAACTCCTTGCTATCGTACTCAGTTTGAAGATGATACAGGCTGTGGACCACCACTTTGCCCTGTTTTGCTTCCTCGCATTTTAGCAGCTCATATTCCTCCTTTATTTTCAGGAGCTTATAAATCGTTCTAAACTCGCTGCGCTTGCCGAAGAAGCGGTATTGAACGCGTAGGCCATCGTAGATTCGCTCGAGGTGGTTTTCCTTGTACATTGTCGGGTGCTGGCGGAACAGCGTTTCCAATGCGAGGACGTAGTCCTTGGCTTTTTCTCGGCCTTGTTGCTTGCGTTGTCGGGTGGCCTGTTCTAAATGTTGAAGATGACGCTTAGAAAGGAAAAATGTGTTAACTTGCCTTCGAAAATCGCTCCTGTGGTTGATTTGTTGCTTACGGATGCGGTACCATTGGAGTGCTTTGCCGCGTAGTAGTTCCGGCAGCGTTAGGAGGGGCCGGTCGGCGGGGATGCGGTAATATACAACGAGCTCCTCTATCCTCTCCCGAAATTCGTGCATCAACTCCTCTCCCGAGAAATGCAGATCCCAGTGGCGGACGGTACTCATTAACTCATCGGTGCTCATTTCGTCCCTATTCGGTTACGCGCGTTCTCTCTCATGCGCATGCGAGGGGGGATTTTGTACCTGCATGACGGGTATTGACTTGGTTGGTTGTGTTGGGGTGATATTTAGTGTCGGTGTTGGTAGTTTAACTGGTTTCCCTTCGTCCTCTTTTACACCCTTCTGCAACTCCTTCAGTAGGTCTTCGCTTGATTTCCTCGTGCGTTTTGTTTGCACGTACGTGCTCAGTGCGCGGTGCAGATCGGCTACGTTATGGCCTTCCACGGGGAGTCTATGCTTCTTACATTCCTTTATCAGCCTCCCTCTTTTAAGTAAGTAGATCCAATTGAGTGAGTCGGTATTCAGCATCGTACTTTCGGGAGCCGGTGTGTTGTTTCAGACGGTGTGTTCGTCTGAAACCGCCCGGCAGTGTTGGTGGTTGTTGTATTTGGTTTTCCACGGTCATCTGCGGAGGAGGGTGCCTACTCGGGCGCCATTAAAAGGTTTGTTTTTTCTAAGGCCGGGATAACCCTCAGTCAATCCAGAGTCGAGTAAAGGTCCCACAAACCCCTACTGAATAAGAACACAATATTTATGTGTTACGAACGCACGCACACATGGCTGGAGGTATTAGGAGGGCGGCAACTTTCCGTTCCAAGAAGGGGAGGGGGAGCGGCGGCTAACGGTCGTCGTAGCCGAGCAGTATCGGCAGGACGGTTGAACGGTGGTATGGTAACGGACGGGTTGGTACGGCGATATGGAAGCAGCGGCGGGATCAACAGGGTGGTAGGATGGCGGACGGCCAACGGCCGGCGTAGCAGCTACGACATCGAAGCAGCGGCTTAACGGCGGTAGGATAGCGGACGGCCAACGGTCGGCGTAGCACCGGCGGGATGGAAGCAACGGCGGCAATAGATGGGCGACGATGCGACGGCGCGTACCAGGGCGATGGCGAGGGGGGAAGTAGGCTGGCGACGGAGTTTACCTGTACAGCGGCTGCTTGTTCCGGGCGCGGTATTCGGCGGGATCAGATGGATCGTAGTCGTCAGCGGGGTCGGTGACCTACGGAAGAGACTTCGAGGACTAGGGTTAGTGCTGGTTTCACCGCTGGACACCCCCGCCTCCCTACTTGCACGCTAGTAGAAGGTGCGTAAGGGGGCGGGGCTGTGCCAGCCGAGACACCGTGGGTCTCTCCGTGTGCGGAGTGGAAGTGCACCTTAACGGCACAGCGATAGCCCCTTGTGCATGCGCATCGGTTCACGGCTGAAAACAGAGCTGAGGGGAAGGTGATATAGTCATTAAGACGTCGGGCCGCTCAACACGTTGGGGACTACGGGTGGCAGTAGCACAAAGGCATCCGCCCCGCTCGTCCTTACCTCGGTGAAGGGTGACTCACGCCATGACGGCGCCCTTCCACTCAGCTATCCGAAGCCAGAGCTGATGGGGAGGGGTGATATAGTCATTCAGGCGTCGGGCCGCTCAACACCCAGGGGGGCGACGGGTCGCAATAGCAGAAAGGCATCCGCCCGGTCGTTCTTACCTGGGTGAAGGGTGACCCGCGCCATGATAGCGCCCCTTCCACTCAGCTAGCTAGTCGGAGTGGCAATTTTGTCTTTAAAAAGACAACCACTCCCACTGGCTCACCTGCGAGGACTGAATTGCAAAATGCAAATTCACTCCTTTTAAACGGCTTGGGCCGCAAACTGCTGGAGAAAGACATCACGATGATTGTGTGGTGATTTTGCTGAAGAAACATACAATTGGCCTGCCATCAGATATTGGTCGCGTATGGCTCTCTACTGTAGTGGTTGTTGGCTATGCTATAGAAAAAGAAGTGCAAGGGGTTTCAGAATTAAGTGAAAAAGGGAAATACAGGGGGGTTATTATTGTAACGATACGTTACACGATTTGGTAAAAATGATTTTACAAAGTTGTAAAGCCTCATACCGCAATTCCTTTTGCTCAACTGACGTAACACGAAATGCACTCCGACGCGGTCAAAAGCCTCTCCGAAATCAAGGCTTAAGCCTGACAGATTTTTTTTTTTTTTTTTTTTTTTTAACTTATATTTTATTTGCAATCTATCTTACATGAGACATTCAGCAAATTGAATCTTATAAGATAATGACAGCGGTAGGTTTGCCTTGTACAAATCTACATAGAGAAATATGTATAAAATTAGATATATTTACATACATTCTTAAGTTGAATTAATTTCAAAATTTACTTCAAAGTTGCTTAGCTTCATTTTTGAATTCATTTCTTAGTTAAAATAAAAAGAAAAAAAAAGGGTCTTACTTATATTTAACTTAAGTTTTCTAGCTTTTTATTATAGTTATTAAAACTTTTTAGTTTATTTTTGTATATAAGTATATATATATAATATATATATGTATATAAATATATAAACATCTATATATATATATATATGTTTATACATTTATATATATATATATATATATATTTTTTTATTCTTAGAGAGATTTCAAATTTAGAAGAATGGCAGGTCTACGATATGGCGGCGCTTTAGCCGTATAATTTCGTTAGTGGTGTCTAATAAACAAATAGCAGTTGGGTTTATGTGGTTAGATAGGCGTGTAAGATATCTAGCACTGTATTTTGATATTTCCCACTTTATGAAAGGAATGCTTAGATCATTGTGAATAGCTTCGTTAGTGACAAACCAAGGCGCATTAACCATTGATCGTAATGTTTTAGATTGATACCGTTGCAGGATCTCCACATTGGATTTGCTAGCAGTACCCCAAAGCTGTATGCCGTAGGTCCAAATAGGTTTAAGTATAGCTTTGTAAAGCCGTACTTTGTTTTCTAGACCTAGTTGAGATTTGCGACCCAAGAGCCAGTACATCCGTTTTGTTTTTATTTTTAGCTGTTGTTGCTTAGCCTTAATATGGGGTTTCCAGGTAAGGCGTCGATCAAGATGCATTCCTAAATATTTGACCTTATCACTAGTAGGAATCTGATTATTGTTTAGAAATACAGCGGGACATTGATCTCTTCTTAATGTAAAAGTGACATGTGTGGATTTTTCTGTGTTAACTTTAATTTTCCATTTTATAAGCCAAGATTCGAAAAGGTCAAGTTGATTTTGAAGAATAGAAGAAGCTTCTACAGGGGACTCACTACAAGCGATAAAAGCGGTATCATCAGCAAAAGTCGCCACTTCTACTTCTTCTGATGTTGACATATCCGATGTAAATATAGTATATAGGACGGGACCTAAAACACTACCCTGAGGTACACCAGCATAAATTCCGTGAATTTGTGATGTCGCATCCTGGTGACTTACGTAAAAGTGTCTGTAACTTAAATAGGACTTGAGTACTAAGTAGAAATGTGCTGGCAAAAGCTTTTTTATCTTAAAAAGAAGTCCCGGATGCCATACTTTGTCAAAGGCTTGTTGAATATCTAGAAAAGCTGCATAACAGTATTTTTTCCCCTCAAGTGCATCTGTTATAACATTTGCAATTCTATGGCATTGCTCTGGTGTACCATGCTTCACTCTAAACCCAAACTGATGTTCAGGTATGATGTTGTTATCCTCAACTACTGGCAACATTCTTTGCAAAAATATTCTTTCGAATATTTTCGAAAATGTTGCCAGCAGACTAATAGGACGGTAAGACTTGAGACAGTTTTCGGGTTTATTCGGTTTAGGTACCATGATAACAGCAGCACATTTCCACTGAGTTGGGTAGTGGTTTGTATTAAGAATAGCATTGTAAATAATAGTTGTTAGAAATTCGATAGCTTTCTCAGGAAGAGCCTTCACAACTTTGCTATCAATATAGTCGTATCCAGGCGTTTTGCCATTACTTAATTTAAACACTTCTGCCGAAACTTCACTATTTAATATCTTACTGATAGGCAAGTCCATTTGACATGGACATTCTAGAAAACTTAGTACCTCTGTATCGTCGCTGTTGATATTCAAAGAATTAGGCTGGAATGTTTGATATAGATGTTTAGCAAAAGCCTCTGCTTTGGTTTCATCACTCCTACACCATACACCATATAAATCCCTTACGGCGGCGTTACGCTTGGTTGGCCGTTTTAAGTACTTTGTAGCTCTCCAGAGACTGTGTTCGTCATTTTTAGTAGGTTCAAGGTTTTTAATGAATGAACTGAAATACTTATTTTTAAAATCAGATAGCTTTGACTTTAGTTGCTTCGTCGCTCTATTCAGAGCTCTCTTTTCTGCAGGATATCTATTTTCCTGCCAGGCTTTTCTTAATCTTCTCTTGGAAGCAATAAGCTGAAATATTTCAGCTGGGAGTTGAAAGTTATCATTAGAAGTAGGTTGATCCTTAGGGCTTGATAGATGTGCAGCCTCATGGATAAGATTTGTAAAAGATTCTATTGCTTCGTCCAGGTCAACGCCTGTTTCCACCGATACATTTAAGTCAATATGTTCAGTAATCCACTGTTGGAAGTATTCGATGTTAGTTTTTGGGGTAAGGATCTTATATTTCTTAGAAATGTTATGAACATTGCCATTGTATAGTACAATTAAGGGAGAATGATCGGAACTAAGATCATTACTGCTCTGTATGCTTAGTTTGCTAACGGGTATACCAGTGTATACCACAAAATCAAGAAGATCCGGGATTTTTCTGGGATCACTTGGCCAGTACGTTGGCTTGCCTGTTGATAAAATGTCATAATTTCTTTTACTGATGCATCTTTGAAGCTCTCTGCCTTTAGGGTTAACGAGCCTAGATCCCCACCATGGGTGCTTAGCATTAAAGTCCCCACCTACAAAGAATTTGGAACCAAAATTTTTAAAGATGTCATCATACTGATCAGTTTTTATACTGAATCGTGGTGAAAGTATACTGAGTATATGGGTAAATCGTAAGCATCACATTTAATTTTAACACCGGCCGCTTGTAAATATTCTTCCCTCACTTCTTCCAAAACTTCATATTTGATGGTTGTTCTGATTAAGATAGCAGAGCCGCCATGAGCTCTGTCGTGGGGATGATTGGCGCAAATAAGGTTGTAACCTATAACTTTAAAGTAGGATTTACTAGTGAAATGAGTTTCGGACACTAAGAAAATATCAATATTGTTTGAATTGAGAAACATTTTTACTTCATCTAAATGGCTGTTCAAGCCGTTGGCGTTCCAAATCGCTATTCGCAGGTTTACTTGCATAATTTTTCCAACAACAGGGACATCATTTTAAATAAACTTTGAGTCATTTCAAGTTGTTTAGAAAGTAAGTTTTCAATCTTTTCAAGGAGATTATTATTTTGATTGGAATTATTTTGAACACATTGTGCATAAGACATATTTGGGTTGGAATTAACATTTTCTCTTTGTGTAGAGTTATGCAATTGAGGGAAATGTTGATCTGCATGAGAATAAGTTAAAACATTTTGTCTTTTGTCGGAAAAAGCTGGTTTTTTGGCAAGGCTCTGATACACCTTACATCCCTTATAGTTCGCTGGGTGGTTTTGCAAGCAATTAATGCATTTGGCTGGTGTATCTTTGCTTTTACCACATTCCACTGTTGCGTGATCTAGACCACATTTAACACATCTATACGGTTTTGTGCAATATGATTTAGTATGACCGAACTCTTGGCATCGATGACGCTGTACAATATCAGTTACCCTCTTTGGTGGGTCAGCCTTTACAATAGCGTTACCGAGATATTTTAATTCAAATATATTTTTATTGTTATTGTTTGGTTCTAGGTCAACGAAATGCATACATAAAGGCATGTTTGTGAATCTACTTCGTATGTTACTCACATTTCTTACCTGAAAACCCAACACTTCTATTTCTTTTTTTATTTCGTCTACTGGAGTAGAGAAATGTAAATTTTTTAACACAATTCTATACGCACGCTCCTGCTTAAGTTGATATGTATGGAAGTTAATTTCTTTTTCTTTGATAGCTTTTATCAAAGTTCTGTATGAATCTATAGACTTCACCATTACTCGAATTTGACCATCTCTCAGAGACTTATAACTAAACTCGGATTTATTTATAACACTTTCAAAATACTTAATCATACCGCTAATGTCTGTAATATTTGGTATAATAATTGGTGGTGGTTTTGGTGTAGTCTCTTCGAAGTTCTGTTGATTTCCATTATTACCATCTGACTCGTCTTGTAAGCCGGCAAACATGTTTGTGCTGCTGGAATTGCTGATTATGTAATTGTTGTTGTTGTTATTTGGAATATTGTTAATATTTTCTGCTAAGTTTTTATTGTTGGCTTTCTTAGTTCTCTTATGATCAATAGTGGGAGAGCCTAACTGGCGTCTTTTGTTTGTCACAGTTTGCCATTCCACTTTGCTGTCATTTTCGTTGCTCATATCAAAGTCCACGATAGCAGCATTATCATTAGTTGTGCTCAAAGATGTCATATTGATTGAGTTGCCTTGCAACGCAGCATTGAGGTTTGTTGTTTGTGCTGAGTATTGGTTAATTAAAGCATTTAACTCATTGACTATGTCTGCTGATCTCTGCACAGTGTGACCTTGCTCTGAAGGTGAGCGTTGGTCACTCATTTGTTCACGTGTTAATTTTTATTGTGATAGTTTTATTAACAAAACTTCACTTTGGAATAATAACACTCTTGAACTTAAATATCTTAAGCTTTAAATAGCTATTGTCTATTGTTTTTTATATTGTAATATTTATTTGGTTATTGTTGTAACAATAACTATTTCGAAACACTTAAAGTTTCTGATCCACATGTGCACTTGTTCACTACATCAACTGCAATCATGAGCCTGACAGATGATTACAATTTTATAAGGCAGCAACGCAAGAGTCTTCAAAGTATACTAGGGCATCGGTGGTACCTTGTCTTTCTTTGAAAGCAACTTGATGTGGACTTACGAGGCTGTTATTCATTAAATACCACATAATACCTTTCGATACTATTTTTTTCTAATAATTTGCCCATGCATCTTATTACAGATATTGGTTGGTCGAAAGCCCAAAACTTCTGTGGAAGGGTTACTAGATTTTGGAATCGGGACTATTAAGGCTGTCTTCCAGGCTTGTGGGAAAACTCCAGTCTTTAATATATAATTTAAATACATATAAATAAATATATAAATAAAGCTTTACTAATCTGTGTTTAAGCACAGATGGTAGATTTCTTAACATTTCATTAGAAATTCTATCCAAACCTGGACATTTCCCTTTCAGTTTGTAGATTGTTACTTCACCTTCTAGAAGAGTTATATCAGACTCAATGACTACTGTATGAGCGTTAGGCTTATCGTATACGTTGCTTAGGGTCTCGTGTTTCTTAGCTACGAATATGTCGTTAATATTTGAGTCAAGCGAGTAGTCGGACCAGGTGGATGCAAAGTGCTCATCCATTAGCGCAGAGTCGTAAATTGGACCGTTTTGGCTACTGATAAAACTGATAGGTGTGTGGGAAGAAGTTCCTGTGAGTATTTTTATGTCCGACCAGATTTTCTTAGCACTTGAATTAGGTGTTATCGCTGAAGATAACTTTTCGAATCTTTCCCGTTTCGCTTCTTTCGATTTCTTGCGAAAAGCTGCGTTTGATTTCTTGTATAATATGAGGTTTTTTACTGATCTCGTTCTTTTATTTTCTGTTTTCCTGTTTTGCGTTCCTTAAATTTTCTAACTTTTGAGACCAGTAGGGCACTACTTTTTTACGTGGCCTATATGTGGCTTGCGGTATGGAGAGATGTGCCGCGGAACGTATCATTTTAGCAATATTTGCAGCCTCTTCGTTAACGTTACTTGACGCTGGTATATTAGCTACGGAAGTGGTTATGAGATCCGTGAACTTGGCCCAGTCTGCTTTGTGTGTTAAAAACTTATGCTTTGGTAAGACTTCGGTTGAGCCGGGAGTGCTTAATTCCGTAACGATTGGGAAGTAATCGCTGCCACACAAGTTATCGAGCGTTCGACAAGTAAGCTTTGGGGTAATAGTTGCCGAGCAAATAGATAAGTCTACATACGTAAAGGTTTTATGCGTAGAAAAATGTGTGGGTGACTTGTCATTTAAAACTATTAATTTTTCTGAAGTTATTAGATTCCCTAAGATTGCACCTTTGTGACTGGTAAGTGCCGAGCCCCAGAGTGGAGACCACGAGTTAAAATCCCCCACTAAAGAACGGGAGTGGATACTGAATTTAAAATATGTTTTAACTCTGCTAATGTAAAGTTTTGTTGAGGCGGGATATATATGCCAATCATTGTTATATTAAATGCAAAGCATACTTCCACTGCTAAAACAGAGATAGTCGGGTGAATCGGCACAACTTGGCACAGCTTTTTGATTAAAGCAGATATGCTATGTTATTAGAGGTATTTTGGGTTAGAAAAATAAGCCGTGTATTTCTGCGACATTGCTGCGTCTTTATTCGCGGCAATGTGTGTTTCTTGCAAAGCAATAAAACTTGGTGATTGGTCTTTAATGAGAATTTCTAATTCTGTGTAATTGTTGTAGAGCCCGTTAAGGTTCCACTATAAAATTTAAACATTTTAAAAATTAAGAGAAAAAAGTATGACAAGTGAGAAGAGTTACAACTCTTCATCAGAGACTGTCATACAATTTTCTTGTAAATTATCTGTAGTGAGAGGTACTGCAATATCTATAAGCTTTTCTGATCTAATTGTTGATAGTGCGAATAAAAGAGACTTATTCCACCTTTTAACTCAACGTTTCGCAAAAATTTCCTTGGCATCATCAGGAGTTAAGATATCTCTATTTATTTAATAAAAGAAAGCGAGCATTACAATAAGTTTTGTGTATTTTTTTACATACATATATATAGAGATATGTAAGGAGCCGGTGAACATGATTACACATAAAACAAAAATTACACTTGACAATAATGTTAATTTTGCACTTACTTACATAAAAATGTGTTGATTTAATTATTAAAATATGTGAAAACCAATAAACTATTAAAACTAAATCAAAAATCGATACCATCGTTTTTTGTGGTAAACTTGTCACTATAAATGTTATAAACATAATAAATATGAAGCGGCAATATTGTCAGTGTCTTCTCTTCTGTTAATCGTATGTTCTCTTTTTTGAAGTATTCGAAGGCTCTCTATGGTGTATCTCGTTTTTTCTCTTTTCTCTTTGTCCAATATTCTTGTATTTGCAAAGTCAGCTGTGTGGTTGTTTGTTACCGCGTGTTGAGATAAAGCTGTGCTTTTTTTTGTTTGCGTATGTCGGCTTCGTGTTCAGCTAATCGCGTACCTAGTGTTCTTTTAGTTGTACCGATGTACACTTTGTTGCAGTTTTCGCTGTCGTTGCCTTTGCACTGTATTTCATATACTACATTACTTTGTTGTTGGATATCTATAGGGCTTTTTGTTTTTGTGAAACACGTCGCTAGAGTGCAATTCGATTTAAATGCCATTGTTGTGTGGGATGTTTTCTTATTATTATGATCATGTGCGAGACTTTCTGTCAGCCTGGGAATGTATGTGACACTGAAGTATCGCTTTGTTTGGTTGTCTATATTTGGGGTTTGTTTTGTTGTGTTTTTTATGTCCATTAGTTTTTTGTCGATTAGATTGATTATTAAGTGGTCAGGGTAGTTATTCTTTTTAAGCGTCTTTTTAATTTTTCTTAGATTGGTCTCATGAAACTGTTGATGGCTTATTGATAATACTTTATGTATAAAATTATTTGCTGTATTAATTTTATATTTAAAGGGCTGAGAAAAAAAAATAGTTAATTAGGCGCACAGAAGCCGTTGGTTTAGAGTACCAATCTAAAATCAAATTATTGTTGTTGTTGCGAATGCGGGTGTCCAAGAAAGGGATACTTATTGTAATGTTCGCTTTCTTTTATTAAATAAATAGAGATATCTTAACTCCTGATGATGCCAAGGAAATTTGGCGAAACGTTGAGTTAAAAGGTGGAATAAGTATCTTTTATTCGCGCTATCAACAATTAGATCAGAAAAGCTTATAAAAATTAAAAATTTGCATGCCAAACAAACTGATCGGCAACAAAAATCTTGTAAACTGCAATATCATTTGTTGCCGTAAGAGATGTGCTGTTAATTAATGTTGTTGGTGCGGTTAGTAGTGAGATGTTGGATTGGTATACGTAGGGAGACGGAATGGGGATAGATTGAGATTGGAGGTCGCTGATGAGTTGATAGGACGAGTTCGCTAATGCAGCGTTGGTATTAATGTTGTTTAAAATGTGATTCAAAGAAGAATGGAAAGAAGAGAGGGCAAAATATTGCTCTTTGGAGTTGCTAAGAGTTTCGTTGTATGTGGTATAGTTGGGAGTGTGATTTGAATTATGGTGGATATGCGAAGAATTGCTTTGTGCATTATTTGAAATTAAGGTTTGGTTAGAATTTGCCTTTTTGGTATTTTTATTTAAAGATGTTGCTGTACTTTTTGTATTTTGATCGTGGTTACTACCTTTCTTATTTGGATAATTTTATTTTACTAATTGTGAAAAGGAGATGTTAGGAGGAGAAGGCGCTTGAGCTTTATGAAAGTTAATTGATTCGCGAATAGTGCACTTGTTCTCCAACTTCATTTTGAGAATTGCTTTTGTTTGGAGGTAACGTGGGCACGTGTTCGAAGATGGCGTATGGTCGCCGGCACAATTAGCACAAATAACTCGATAGCAGTCATCTGTTCCGTGAGAGGGGAAGTTACAAGTAACACAATCAGGTTTGTTGTTGCATCGTTTTATTGTGTGCCCTAAAAGTTGGCATGACTTGCACCTCATGGGGTACGGGAAATGTGGTTTTACGCGGGCGGTGCACCATGAAACATTTACTTTTTTCAGGGAGACTATATAGGTCGAAAGTTGGGAGCACAACACCTGTAGGTACTTGAACATTGTTTACTAATTTCCTGAATTTATATATAGAAACAACTCCTTGGTCTTCCAAGTTTTCTATGATTTTCGTGTCAGGAACGTCATTGAGGTACGCTGCGAAAATAGTTCCCTTAGTGAAGTTGAGAGTATCTTGAAAATTTACTTTCATTTCACATATTCCACTTAGTTTTTTAATATATATGAATTTTTGTGCGTTTTCAGGCGTTTTAACTAATAGTAGCAGATTACCGTCACATAGTACGAAATTGAAATAACTTCTTTGCTTATACCTTCATGGCTTTGTGCACGGCAAAGCATCGAAAGTTTTGATGGATCGGATGCTGCAATGGCGATGTATTTTGGGTTTTCTTGTTTTTTTTTTTTTTTTTTTTTTTTTGGAGGCTAGGATAGGTTATAGGTGTATATGTCTGTTTTTTTCTTTTGGGTTTGAGACTATCGGCAAGCAAATCAATCCGATTGTCCCCCAGGTTTGGTGGCGCGGGGGCCATTAAATCATCATATTTACCACCAATATACTACACAAAACAACGAAAGTGAGATCAAAAGAATATTAAATCCCACACGTTGTTCTACGTTGGCGGGGAAGTGAAAAAAATTTCAGTAAAAGAAGAGAGAGAAAAGCACAGTCAAAGCAAAAACGTCCGCGCACGAAGAGTATCAGCCGGTGACTGAGAATTAATTTAAAAAAACTCAAAAATAGAATGAAAAAGCTGTGATAGATATTAAAGATAAAAAATACCAAATTTTAATTACGAATAATTTGCAGCAAATCCATGGCCATAAAAGCTCATAATTTAAAAAGGCATATGCGCTGAACTACCGGTTTCGAAGGGTCCTTAAGTGATCCCGAAAGGGTCCCAAAATGATACCGAAAAAGTCCCGAAATTATCCCGATAGGACGCTGGACAAATCCAGATAAGGGTATCCCGGAAGGGTCCCAAAAACTGCCCATAATTGATGCCGAAAAGGTCCACAAATGATCATGAAATAGTCCCGAAATGACCCTGACGGAATCCCGGACGGATCCAGAAAACCATCCAGAAATGATGCCGGAAGGGTCCCCAAATGATCCCGAAAACGTTCCAAATTACACTGACGGAGACTATACAGTAATGCTTCCGGAAAGGTCCGTAAATAGTCTCGAAAAATTCCCGAAATGACTCTGAAGGGTTCCCGGATTGATCCCGAAAACCATTCAGAAATGATGCCGGAAGAACTCTAAATGATCCCGAAAAAGTCCCGATATTACCCTGACGGGATCTTTGATGGATTTCGAAAACCATCGAGAAACGATCTCTGAAGGGTCCCCAGATGATCCCGAAAAAGTTCCGAAGTGACCATGTCGAAATCCCGAAAATCATCCAGAAATTATTCCGCAATGATCTCCCAATTATAGCGATAAAATCCCGAAATAATTCCAAGGAATCCCCAAATGATCCCGAAAAACTCCCAAAATGACCCTGCCGGGATCCCGGACGATTCCCGAAAACCATCCAGAAATGATGCCGGAAGGGCCCCCAAAACATCCCGAATAGGTTCCGAAAAGGACCCGAAGTGGCCCTGGCGGAATTCCGGACTGATCCCAAAAGCCATCAAGATATGCTGCCAGAAGGGTCCTCAAATGATCCCGAATGACCTTTACTGGATCCCGAAAACCACCCATAAATGATCCCGGACAGATCCCGAAATGATCCGCGATACTCCCGAAAGAGTCCCGAAATAACCCCGACGGGATCCTGAAAGCATCCCGAAAATCATACAGAAATGATACCGGAATTGTCGCTAAATGATCCCAAAATAGTCCCAAATTTACCCCGACGGGATCCCGAAAACCATCCAGAAAATATCCCGGGAGGATACCCAAACTATACCGAAATAATTCCAAAGAGTCCCCAAATGATCCCGGAATGACCTTGACGGAAACCCACACGGATCACGAAAACCATCCAGAACTGATGCCGGAAGGCTCCACAAATGGACCGGAAATAATCAAGAAAAAGTCACGACTTTACCCCGACGGGATTCCGTCAACCGTCCAGAAGGGTTCTCGGAAGGGTCCCAAAATGATCCCGAAATAGTCCCAAAAAACTTCCGAAATGACCCTGACGCGTATCCGGGAGGATCACAGAAATCATCCCGAAATAGGCCCGAAATTACCCCATGGTTTTCGGGATCCATCCGGGATCCCGCCGTGGTCATTTCTGAACATTTTCGGGATCATTTTGGGACCCTTCCGGGATAATTTCTGTATAGTTTTCGGAATCCCGTCGGAGTTATTTTGGGACAATTTCGGGACTATTCCGGGATCATTTCGGGACTATTTCGCAATCATTTCTGGATGGGTTTCGGGATCTGTCCGGCATCCCGTCGCGGTATTTTCGGGATCATTTGCGTACCTTTGAGAGATAAATTCTTGATGGTTTCCGGGATCATTACGGGATTTTTTCGGGGTAATTTTGGGTCCCTTCCGGCATCATTTCTGGATGGTTTTCGGGATCCGCCCGGGATCCCGTCGGGGCAATTTCGGGGCTATTTCGGGTTCATTTGGGGTAACTTCTGGTATCATTTCTACATGGTTTTCGGGATTCGTACGGGATCCCGCCGGGGTCATTTCGGGACTATTAGGGGACCATTTGAGGACCTTTCCGGCATCATTTCTGGATAGTTTTCGGGATCCGTACGGGATCACGACGGGGTCATTTCGGGACTTTTTCGCGACTAATACGGGATCATTTGGGGACCCTTTCGCCATCACTTCTGGATGGTTTCGGGATCCGTCCGTTTCGGGTCATTCCGAGACAATTTTGGGATCATTTGGGAACCTTTCCGGCACCATTTCTGGATGGTTTTCGGATCCGTACGGGATCCCGTCGGGATAATTTCTGGACTTTTTCGGGATCCCGTCGGAGTCATTTCGGGACTTTTTCGGTATCATTTGGGGTCCCTTCCGGCATCATTTCTGGATAGTTTTCGGGATCCCGTCGGGGTCATTTCGGTATTATTTCGGGATCATTTGGGGTACCTTCCGGCATTATTTATAGATGCTTTTAGGCATCTCTCGGGGATGCCGTCAGGGTCATTTAGAGACTACTAGGGGATCATTTGAGGAACTTTCCGGCATCATTTCTGGACAGTTTTTGTGATGCTTCCGGGATCAATAGTTTTTGGTATCTGGCTCATACAGATCGAGATCTAAACAATTTTGGGAAAACGATCGGTGGTGCTCTCCGTCTCCATCCGCCATCCTCCCTCATTCAATTGTTGTTATTAGCACGCTTTTATTAGCCTAACCTTTATGTTTGTTTCTAATTCGCTTCGCTTCAACGCGCCTGCTGCCTTATTAACATGCTTTTATAATTCGCTTCACATTATTTGTAATCCCAACAGGGTCATATCGAGACCTTTCCAGGAACGTTTCTGGATGATTTTCGGGATCCGTCGGGGATCCAGTTGGGGTTATTTTTGGACTTTTTCGGCACTATTCCGGGACTATTTCGGGATAATTTGGGAACCCTTCCGGCACCATTTCTGGATGGTTTCGGGATCCGGGCGGCATCCCGTCGGGGTAATTTCGGGAATTTTTCTGGTCTATTCCGGGATCATTTGCGTACCCTTTAGAGATCAATTCTGGATGGCCTTTAGTATCAATCCTGTATTCTGTCTGGGTAATTTCGGGACTTTTTCTGGACTACTTCGGGACATTTAGGGACCTTTCCGCCATCATTTCTGGATGGTGTTTGAGATCAGTCCGGGATCCCTTCAGGGTCATTTCGGGAATTTTTCGGGACTATATCGGGATCTTTTCGGGACATTTCCGGTATCATTTCTGGATGGTTTTCCTTATCCGTCCTGGATTCCGTCAGGGTCATTTCGGAACTTTTTCGGTATTACTCCGGGATCATTTGGGAATCCTTTCGGCATTTTTAGATAGTTTTAGGGATACGTCCTGGATTCCGTCAGGGTAATTTCGGAAATTTTACAGGACTACTTTTATTACAATCTATTACAAAAATAAAATACATTAGACAAAAATCATTTTTAAACAGATAACTTGATAAGCAGGCTAACGACCCCTTCGAACAATTACTTTTTAATAATTTTTACACATTATAACTTTACGTTTACTGACCCTCTATTACAAACTGAATAGATCTAATAATTCGAGGGCTTGCAAAGTGAGCAGTGACACCCTCCGTCCCCTCCCCCCTCCATCTCCTCCCCTCCTCTCCCCCTCTGGTGAAAAATCTATAAATTGTTACAGCTCAATATAAATTTTTTCCTAAAATAATAATTTTTGGTATCTGGCTCATACAGACCGAGATCTAAACAATTTTGGAAAAACGATGGGTGGTTCTCTCCGTCTGCCATCCTCCCTCCTTCAATTGTTTTTATTAGCACGCTTTCATTCACTTCAACGTGCCTGCTACCTTATTAACATGCTTTTATAATTCGGTTCACCTTATTTGTAATCCCGTCAGGGTCATATCGAGAGCTTTCCGGGATCATTTCTGGATAGTTTTCGGGATCCATCCGGGATCCCGTCGGGGTCTTTCCGGAACTTTTGGGACTCTTCCGGGGTCATTACTGTATAGTTTTCGGGATCCAGTTGGGGTTATCTTAGTACTATTCCGGGAGTATTTCGGGAAAATTGGGAACCCTTCCGGCATCATTTCTGGGTTGGTTTCGGAGTCCGTCCAGCACCCCTTCGGGGTTAGGTTGGGTTGAACTTGCCACCCATGAGGACCTCACATAGACTGTATAAGGCGTAGTGTTACCAGAAGTTTGTTTTAACGACCAAACTGAAAATCCCTATAAAAACCAGGACCTATTTTATAAAATAACTCCGTCCTCTTGGCAAATACTAGAAGCTTCCTAGGACTTAAGCAAGCCACTTGCTGCTTCTAAATCTGACAGCTGTATCACTCCTAATAGCTGGAGTATTAGCATGGCAAGCGCAGGACACGAGCACAGAACGTGCCCTATCGTTCCCTTCTCCAGTCAGGGCCGTGGAGAGGGGTGGGGGCAGCCAGGGCAATTGCCCTGGGGCCCGGAAGGTTTATGGGGGCCCGGCAAGGCAAAGCAGTATTAACAGTACTCTAACTAGGATTTCATAAATTGTTTAGGTCACAGACCTAAACTTCGGTCAAAAATAACTTTGATATTCTGGATAGGTTTTCCGATCTACCGAGGGCTTTGCGGATTATATCCTGTATTCTTCGGTTTTTACAGAATACGCACCCAATCACTAAAGCCTCCTTTAAAAGGATTCTCATTCGAAAGCCTCTGCCGAAATAGAAAAAACTACATGAAGATTGATAACAGTATGCCAAAGGCAACATTATCAAGAAGAGTACACAAATTTGAAGTCGGGAGAACTAATAGATGGCAAGAGTGAGATTTTACCCCTGAATCTATATATAGATGAAGAAGGCATCATTCGAACTGGGGGGCGGACTGAGGCATCCAAAGATATGTCTCATAACGAAAGTCATCCCATTATCCTTCCTTACACTTGCAGGTTATCCAGACTTATAGTTCAATCCTCTCATGAGACCACCCTGAATGGAGGGAACCAGCTAATGCAACATCATATCCGCACTCAGTACTGGATCCCACGCGTTAAAGTCATGATAAGGTCGGTTATCCACAACTGTAAGGTCTGTACTATTTACAGGAAGCGGACGCAAATGCAACTTATGGGGATCCTTCCGAAATAGCGCACCACCTTTACTAGGGCCTTCACCAATACTGGGGTAGATTTCGCGGGACCATTCGATATAAAATCCTACCGAGGGAGGGGATGTCGAATTTCAAAAGGATATGTTTGCCTGTTTGTCTGCTTTTCGACGAAAGCCATCCATCTCGAAGCGGCATACGACCTTAGTACCGGGTCCTTCCTAGCTGCCTTCGCCAGATTTGTATCCAGACGACGGCTGTCCGAAAAACGTTTACTCCGACAATGGTACAATGGACAATGGTTTAAAGCATTTCTGCGTGAAGAAAGGGACGGAACATTGACTAAGTATAGCCATCACATTATAGAATGGCATTTTATACCACCAAGCTATCCTTACATGGGGGTTTGTGGGAAGCGGGGGTAAACAGTTTTAAGACCCATTTTAACAAGATCGCGTCCGATCATAAATATACTTTTGAGGAGTTTACTACACTGTTATGTCGAATTGAGGCCTGCCTCAACTTTAAACCCCTGAGTCCCTCATCCAACGACCCTTCCGACCTGGAGCCGCTTACTCCAGGCCACTTTCTCGTAGGTGGGCATCTTCTAGCCTCACCTGAACCCGATTGCAGTGAAAACCCTGCCTCAATTGTAAACCGATGGCTGAAGATGAAAGCCCTCCATCAAACATTCTGCAAAAGATGGAAATCGGAATATCTCACTGAGATCCAGAAACGGTACAAGTGGAAACATCCACAATCCAACCTAAAACCCGGGGACCTAGTCGTCATAAAGGAGGAGACCTCCAACCAAACGAGTGGAGAATGGGGAGAATCGTCAACACACACCCAGGTTCCGATAACCGTGTACGTGTTTTTGACGTCCACACAATGAAAGGACAAATTACGAGATCAATCGCGAAATTGGTACCACTTCCGCACAATGACAAAGAAAATGAACTTTAATAGTCCACATTCCTTTATCCCAAATAACCCAGCTCTCGTTCACCCCGAACGAGGCCAACACACAAATAACCCCTCCTCCAGGTCTCGTTCCCCCGAACGAGGCCAACAGAACCCTAACGCAGATACGCTGTCTCACACAGAATACTTCTTTCAACAATTACGTGGGTGCGCCGTTGCCACCACGAAATTGTTCAGAAAATCCCAAAGAAATGTATTTATATCTGCCACAGAGTACAATTGCATCAGCAATTATAACCTTACATATTATTTTAAACTACTTTCGAAATTTATGTTTAGTCAAGCTCTTTCCTTCATATTTACAAATACATTGTGCGGAAAACTTTGATAGACAACAGGAGGGAAAGGCACATAATAAACAAAAAAAAAAAATGGTTCTACTGGTCCCACCTTTTACCAATAAAACTTCCAAAGTTGAATACTAGCCTCCCACCTTCGCTCCTTCTTCGAATCCGCAATTGAGTTAACAATTACACCCCAAACACCAATTCCCATATGAATTACACTTTCAAACTTAAAGGTATTTTCGATTATAAATTTAAGCTACACGTCGTAAAGATGTAAAAGTGTAAAATAAATGTTTAAGAAACACAAGGCTGTACATTGAGCATGTAATAGTTTTTATATATGACTAAAAAGCCAGTGAATTTATGATATAAAAGGCCTTAATAACACATAAAACCAATATTCTCAACTCCTATCAAAGTCTACAGACGAAAAAAGAAAGCCTACTACTTACTACTTTGATAAAATAGGACTTGAGCTGATTTGTGAGAAATCAATGTACCTGGATTTTAATACGCAGGAATATTTTTATTGTTATTTTTGCGGCAATTGCTACTGTATAGATTTGAAATTTGTTCTTTGAAAAGTGGGGACTTCGTTCTGCGATTAGAGATAAACAAAAGCTGCATGGAACTAATGAATGAAGTAAACAAAGGAAAATACGCGTGCGTGAGTTAACTCCCTAGACAAAGACTTTTTCACATGTTCAGGATACCTTTGTTGAGAAAAAATCATAAAAGGCGACGGCTACACGAAAGGGCTTAAACTCAGCAATACAATACTTATTCAAATCAACAAAAGAGATTAAGGAAGTCACGAAGATAAATATGTCTAACGACAATGTATTACAATATGCGCCCCTACAATCTTTTGTGAAACCAACATTTTGGCATCAATTACCTGATATCAAATTGAATCATGATCGACTATCTTTGCGCCTCCCTCTAGAACGCGAGCTTGTCTCATTCTAACAAATGGGAAGTCCCGAGTATTCGGTCCGCTATTTAAGTTGGAAATTGGTGGAACTGGAACTTTTCCATCCATAGGGCATACAGTATTCGGCGGCTTAAAAAGAGGTTGAACAGATTGGCCTTGTGGAATTTGATGGCATAGAGCTTGGTCTTGCTGCATATGTGATGGTGATACTAGATTGCTATTGGGCATACCTATGCTTTTGCTGGGGGTACGATAAAGTATTTGTGAATGTAATAATGAACCAGTTGTAGGTTGATCCATCGAATCTCCTCTAGTTTCCAATAACTGCGCAAAATGTCCTAAATTTTCATTTGGTTTTGCTGCCAAAACATCGGAATCATTTTCTGAAGTTTTAAGATTGGTTTCTTATCCAGGTAATTTTATGGATATCACAGAATCGCCATCCACCTGCACAGATATAATGCCGATGGCGCGTAGGGCTAGATTGCCCTCCACTGCCATCTGGCGTAACCGTTGCGCCGCATCCTTCGGAATTTGGACTGTTATCCGCACACACAATCTCCTGTTTAAGTTGCATGTCACTACACGACAATTACACTTGACTGGGGTTTAAATATTAGACTTGAGAAGTGTGAAAGAGTCTTTATTATGTTTATATCATTCATATATATATATATTGCTCGAACCAGTTCAACAAAAAGCAAAAAAGTAGTCTACTTGTTGATACCCTTTTGTTTTATGCACTTTATTTTAATTTAATTTTTCGCTTTTAATTGTCTTATATGGAAAATATTATGATATTAAAATTGGAATTTAAGTTATTGCTATTTAGAACACCGTTAAGCAGAAGTTACTTTCCAACTTCCTGTTTATTTTCACATTTACATCAGCTTTATTGCAAGCACATAGGTATGTTATTTCCAAATTGTTTGCAAAAAGTATATATAAACTATATTGATTGTTAAAACAAGGTATTTGTTTGATGTTTTTACATAGACAACATTTAGTTTATGTTTCCACTTTTTTTCCGTCAGATGTAAACGAATACCATTTATTTATGGCTGGCTTTTGTAGGGAGCTTTCTATACTAAATTCATTAATTTTCCCTATTCAGTTAGTTCATTGTTGAAATGGATTACAAATATGTTCGTTTTTCTTATTTTCTGCTCCATTTTGTCGAAAAACATCGTATATACAAATTAACAGAATATACTTTAGGGTACTACAAAAAAAGTGCCATATACTTGAAATCCAAATGAATTTACTTCTATCACATATGCACGACAGTGTTAAAAAGCGAGGAAATGAACGAGTACATTTTTTGGTCGGCGATTTGTGTTATATGCGATTTAGGTTGCTGAAAAATCGTGCCGCATCACGCAAATAACTTCTACAAACTCATTTATATATAATCAAAGTATTGAACCAAGATTTAACACAATATTTTGCAAGATATTCGTCTACATAATGTTCGATCACAATAACAACCGCCATTGAATGAAGAGTAATCTGTTTCGAGCAAGCATCCCTTCGCATTGCAGTTAGTATAGTAGCCATGTATGGGCTTCGGCGCATCGGCGCCAACAACAGATGCAGACATCTATTGTTTCGGTTGGAAGTCCTCCTCGCAGCGATTTATTCAACAACAACAAAAGCATCTGCAACAACAACACTCCCAACAATCCCATATAATGCAAACACAACAGTTTCCACAAGGTGCCGTTGGAGGAATTATGTTATTTAACATACATCAACAGCAACAAGCTCAAGTCAGACAACTTCGGCAGGGTAGTGGAATGCATGGACAGGGGAGCCGCAGCAGAATCAACAACAACAATAAGCACATAAATTTCTTTCTTCAGGTGGCATGTCACCTACTGCTTCACATTCGCCTACGTCTAGCCATCATTATCTACATAGTCCATTAATGGGATCTCACCAGCAGCAATTAATGCCTCCTTCTACCACGCCAGTTCAATCCCCACACCCTCATTCGGGTCATGCACAAATCTTGGCCAGCAACAACAGGTGAAGTTACGTCAACAGCATCGTCAATTACAACAACAGCAAACATCCAATACTGCATCGCCAAAAACATCACCATCATCTCATAGTACTACCATTCTTCATAACTTACAATTACCATCTGCCTGCAAACCCCAATGCACTATAGTCACGATACAACGCAAATCCATTGCCTATAGATCGTGCGAGTCCGGTCTTTTCCAACAAATCGATGAGTGTACCTTGTACGCTGAATGATTTTAATAATTGGCCATATGGTTTTCAAAGGAATCCGCTGTTGGGACTTGGACGACAGATAAGTGTGGATATTGTTTTACGATTTTCCCGTTGTTACTGATAACATAAACAATACATTAAGAAAAGGCCGTTGTATATATTGGCATGCGGAAAAAATCTGAAAAGAAAAGTGAATTAGGAAAAATATTACAATTTACTAGCTGCCATACTCACCACCGCGTGTTATATCAATGACTTTTTTCCATTCAGGAAATGGAAAAGCGTAGCAGATGTCAAAATCTCTACATTTAATGTCTGACTGTCAATGATTATTGCAATACCAACGTTAGGCCTCATGCGCAAGCATCTCGCGCACTAGACGTCACGCACTACATGCCGCACTACACGTCACGCACGAAATATCGCGAACAACACGCCACACATGTCGCGTATTACATATCTCGATCAATCATTCATTTGGTCGAGATTTAAAATACTTAACTCCACGAATTTCAACATCATCGACAATACACGTCGAAAATAATGTTGAATGTACCTTTTCAGGCAGGTTTCGAACCGTTCCGTGTGGTGGCAGGTCACTTGCTGTGAAAACAAAGTTCACCACAAATCTAAAATAAATTTTAGATAAATGTCGGCGACATCTACCGACATAAATCGAATCAGAAAATGTATTAAATGTGCTAAAGCACCAGCCACATCGCATGGATGACTACTAAATCCGTTTTTTTCTTTTCTAGATTAACCTCCTTCTTGCATATATTTTTTCTCACTATGTACATACCTAAATTTAAATGAACGATGAATTAATAATAGGCATATTCTTGTGATCAGCCAGAAAACTATATTGTGTGAATATGAGGGTGATGTAAAATCCCAATAAGAAATGCAGGTCGGTGCAAGACACGTGATATTATACAGGGGGGGCGCATGTAGATTCGAGATCGGACATAAATAATTGTATTAGTCCGAAAGTCAGGTCAGATACTGGGACGTCCAAGGAAAGGCCTGTAGGTTCTTGAATTTCTTTTTTTCTTTTGGAGTGATTCTTTCAAACTCGGCTCAACCGTGTCTATATATAGGGATTGCACCGATGAGCAACCTTACGTTAAGTTGCCATACCGTATTGATTAATAAATAAAACATTATAATGAATTGTTAAATTGAAGTGAAGGTGTGTTGAATAATTTTCTTGGCGGTGTCATGACGGACGTGAACGGCATGACATTGGGAAGTGGTAAGGGGGCACGAGTGTGGGGAGTGACTCATGAATATGGGGGTGTAGGTAACTTTATGGGCCAGCCACAAGGGCCTATGTTGGCAAAACGTTGAGGAGGGGCGGATTGGCCGGCCTCATGCAAGGGAGGCGAACCGAGACATGGACAAGGGGGATACGAAGGGGACGGACAAGGACATTTAGGGGTAGTGAGGGTTAGAAGGGGGGTTGATGATTCTATTGGCCGTGGCTGGTCAGATGATACGAGGGTGGAGTTATTACTCCGGTGTCGCTTAAGGGTATGCATTTTTTTCTCTATTGCGGCTGCTGTGTGGACTGTGGAAAATAAAACACACCCATATCCAACGAGCTAGTTCGTGCTGAAAGGCAAGCATACCCGCATTCCACGACAAGTCCAACGCAGCCTAGCGGAGGCTAAAGGAGGGGTCGAGCCCCATCAAATCCGCATGCAATATTGTCTAGAATACTTTTAATGCCATAAGTCGAACAAAAATTGACCAATCCTTGTGAAATTTGGTAGGAGCATAGATTCTATGACGGTAACAGTTTTCTATGAAAATCTGAACTCACCTTATATTGGTATATAAAATGCTCGAAATCCGATTATGACCACGCCTTTTCGATATCGAAAATTACGAAAAATTAAAAAAAAAAATGCCATAATTCTATACCAAATACGAAAAAAGGGATGAAACGTGGTAATTGGATTGTCTTATTGACGCAAAATAAAACTTTAGAAAAAACTTTGTAAAATAGGTGTGACACCTACCTTATTAAGTAGAAGAAAATGAAAAAGTTCTGAAGGGCGAAATCAAAAGCCCTTGGAATCATGGCAGGAATACTGTTCGTGGTATTACATATATAAATAAAATAGCGGTACACGACAGATGATGTTCTGGGTCACCCTGGCCCACATTTTTGTCGATATCTCGAAAACGCTTTCACATATACAACTACCACCACTCCCTTTTAGAACCCTCATTAATACCTTTAATTTGATACCATATCGTACAAACACATTATAGAGTCACCCCTGGTCCACCTTTATGGCGATATCTGGAAAAGGCGTCCACCTATAGAACTAAGGCCTACTCCCTTTTAAAATACTCATTATCACCTTTCGTTTGATACCCATATTATACAAATGCATTCTAGAGTCAAACCTGGTCCACCTTTATAACCATGCGTGGTTCCAGGGGGGGGGGGGGGGGGGGAGGGGGCGGGACTTTTTTGTATTGGCTGTAATGAAGTATATAATACAATTCTACATAGTAATTTCCTATTAACACCTTTCATTTGATACCCATATCTACAAACACATTCTAGGGGTGCCCGGGTCCACGTTTTGGCCTATATCTCGAGACCCTAGTCACCAATAGGTATGATTTGGTGATTGTGTTGAAGTCAAGCTGAACGGACGAGTTTTTTCTTAGCTCCGTGTTTTTATTGTTATTTATTTTTCTTTACAATGTCGCTCTTACGTACGCGGTGTGATTTATGGGGTAAATCTATTGCCAAAGATAATGCATTAAGTTGCTCACTTTGCAAGGCCGTAGTTCATAGTTCATGCAAGAGCATTGATGTCAACATAACTAATTTTATGAAAAGCAATAAAAATATAGTGTTCAATTGTGATAACTGTGTCAATAGCAATTTGCATTCCATTTTTGCTGGTTTGGTGATGGGGGTCAAAAGACCTGAAGCAAAAGCTCTTAAATTCTGGATGCTTACAATCTGCAATTAATTCTGATGCAAATGTTAGTTCTCATAGTGTGCCAAATACCAACAATGCTGAGGTGTCTTCATTTTCTGCTGTGCCCTCTATTTCGCTTCATTCTGCTGCTCCTATGGATCGAACAGTCAACAACAATGCTTGTGTAAACAATAATGTACTTGCTGATGCTCCTAATAACAAATCGGTGCACAAATCGCGGTTTGACAATGCAGAAACTACGATATCTCCATCAATTACAAACTTAACCTCGGATAATAATAATACGTGGGTGGTAGTGGAAAATAAGAGCAAAAATAAAAAGAAACAGAGGCAGCAAGAAAAACCACTGGCAGGAACTGGTGAGAGCGATGATTTTCTGGTTGCTGCCCGTTTTTAATATTTGCATTTGGCTTCATTTAAGCCTTCGGTTCAGCCGGAGAATATTATAGAGCATGTCGAAAAATACGCGCACGTTGGTAAGCAACATTTGTGCTGCCATAAGCTGGTAAAAAAAGAGATTGACAAATTCTCTTAGATTATTTAATTTCAAATTGGTTGTGGTTGAAACCGAATATAAAAAACTGACGAATTCAGAGATTTGCCCGGCGAATGTGTCTGTTCATCTGTTCCGTTTTTTTCAAAGAGAAGAAAAGCAACCACCTCGAACCTAATAGATCGAGGCTGTGCTTATGAGAAAATTAAGATTTATTACCAAAACACTACTGGTCTTAGAAGTAAGACAAGTAACTAATGTATGCATGATAAGCTCTCTTTTAGAATATGATGTGATGGTTCTAACTGAGACATGGCTCAATTCAAATTTTTCGATGCTGAATTTTTATCACCAAACAGTCATTTAATTTTGATCGTTGCAATTTTAATGCCTTTAAGGCAGAGGTGAACAACACTGACTGGGATTCCGCGTTTAAAAATAAATAAGTTGCAACCTGCTTCAGTATCTTTAAGAGCTCTCTGGCAGCTTTGTGTCATAAATATATCTCTACTATTAAGAGTAAATTGTATAAGTTTCCTTGGTACTCGGCAGAGCTTAAGCATCTGAAAAATTTGAGAAATAAGTTATTCAAAACGTACAAAGCCACAAAAAGAGCCAACTATTTTGAGTTGCATGCTTATTATATTAAAAATTTAATGATTTGCATAAACTTTTATATGACAATTATATTAATAACTTTGAGAAAAACATTAAGAATAATCCTAAAATTGTTGGACTTATGTTAAGTCTAAAAATAATCTATCGAGTATTCCCAAAACAGTGTACTACAACGATGTCTCAGCTTCATCAATCAGTGAGGCTGCCAATCTATTTGCGAACTTCTTTCCATCGAACTTTGTATCAGATAAGGACTTGACTGTAAACGACCTAGATGCGTTACGTGTTAGCCTCAATGCTAATCCCTGTTCTTCTTCTATTTATCCCAGATCTTTGGTTTTATCTGAAGTGGATGTCTCGAAGATTTAAAGAGTGTCAAGGACTCTTTTGATATCCATATTGTATAAACAAATTCTAGGGGTGCCCGGGCCCACGTTTTGGCCTATATCTCGAGACCCTAGTCACAAATAGGTATGAAAACTACCCTGTACTAAAGCACTCATCAACTGCTTTCATTTGATATCCATATTGTATAAACACATTCTAGGGATGCCCGGGGGCACGTTTTGGCCTATATATCGAGACCCTAGTCACCAATACGTACGATTTGGTGATTGTGTTGAAGTCAACTGAACGGACGTGTTTTTTCTTAGCTCCGTGTTTGTATTGCTTTTTATTTTTCTTTACAATGCCGCTCTTACGTACGCGGTGTGATTTATGCGGTAAATCTATTTCCAAAGATAATGCAATAAGTTGCTCACTTTGCAAGGCCGTAGTTTATAGTTCATGCAAGAGCATTGAAGTCAACATAACTAATTTTATGAAAAGCAACAAAAATATAGTGTTCATTTGTGATAACTGTGTCAATAACGATTTTGCATTCCATTGTTGCTGATTTGGTGATGGAGGTCAAAGACCTGAAGCAAAAGCTCTTAAATTCTGAATGCTTACAATCTGCAATTAATTCTGATGCAAATGTTAGTTCTCCTAGTGTGCCAAATACCAACAATGCTGAGGTGTTTTCGTTTTCTGCTGTGCCCTCTATTTCGCTTCATTCTGCTGCGCCTATGGATCATACAGTCAATAACAATGCTTGTGTAAACAATAATGTACTTGCTGATGCTCCTACCAACAAATCGGTGCATAAATCGCGATTTGACAATGCAGAAAATACGATCTCTCCATCAATTACTAACTTAACCTCGGATAATAATACGTGGGTGGTAGTGGAAAATAAGAGCAAAACAAAAAGAAACAGAGGCAACAAGAAAAACCACTGGTAGGAACTGGTGAGAGTGATGATTTGCTGATTGCTGCCCGTTTTAAATATTTGCATTTAGCTTCAATTAAGCCTTCGGTTCAGCCGGAGAATATTATGGAGCATGTCGAAAAATATGCGCTCGTTGGTAAGCAACATTTGTGCTGCCATAAGCTGGTAAAAAAAGAGATTGACAAATTCTCTTAGATTCGTTAATTGCAAATTGGGTGTGGTTGAAACCGAATATAAAAAACTGGTGAATTCAGAGATTTGGCCTGCGAATGTGTCTGTTCGCCTGTTCCGTGTTTTTTTTTTTTTTTTCAAAGAGAAGAAAAGCAACTACCTCGAACCTAATAGATCGAGGCAGTGCTTAAGAGAAAATTAAGATTTATTACCAAAACACTTCTGGTCTTAGAAGTAAGACAAGTAACTATTGTATGCATGATAAGCTCTCTTTTAGAATATGATATGTTGGTTCTAACTGACATAAGCTGTTATGATGTTTTTCGAAAGGACAGAGATCCTATTAAAGCTGGCTGCAAGAGAGGTGGAGGATTGCTAATAGCAGCTCGGTGCAACTTGCATGCATTAATTTGTGAATTGCGTGACAACGACTCCCTCCTCGATCAACTTTGTGTCCGTTTGTGTGTTTCCACTGGTTACCTCTATATTTGCGTTTCTTATATTCCGCCATTGAGTGATGAAGTTGCCTACAAATCGCACGTTGACAACATTCTCTCAATTCATCGAGACATTGGCAACAATCAATTATGCGTTCTTGTGATTTCAATTTGACATCTGTTAACAGGAATTATCTTGATAAAAATTCCTACTTAACTGCTGTAAATATTACAAGTGCTATTGAATCTTATGTCACAGATAGCTTTTTAAGTATCGGCTTAACGCAAATTAATGATGTATGTAATAAGCTGCATCGCTTTTTGGATTTGATTTTCATAAGTAATAAATTGAACTTTGCGTTATCACAGGCTGCAATTTGTATATCACCTGCTAATTTGCATCATATCCCGATCTTATTGGAAGTTGAATTTTTAGAATTTCTCAAATCGTCCCCCTCTATGACCAAAGCGGCATTTAATTTTGATCGTTGGAATTTTAATGCCTTTGATGCAGAGGTGAAAAACATTGACTGGGATTCCGCGTTTAAAAATAAAGAAGTTGCAACCTGCTTTAGTATCTTTAAGAGCTCTCTGGCAGCTTTGTGTCGTAAATATATCCCTACTATTAAAAGTAAATTGTATAAGTTTCCTTGGTACTCGGCAGAGCTTAAGCATCTGAAAAATTTGAGAAATAAGTTATTCAAAAAGTACAAAGCCACAAAAAGAGCCAACTTTTTTGAGTTGCATGCTTATTATGATAAAAAATTTAACGATTTGAATAAACTTTTATATGACAATTATATTAATAACTTTGAGAAAAACATTAAGAATAATCCTAAAAAGTTTTGGACTTATGTTAAGTCTAAAAAAATGTATCGAGTATTCCCAAAACAGTGTACTACAGCAATGCCTCAGCTTCATCAATCAGTGAGGCTGCCAATCTATTTGCGAACTTCTTTTCATCAAACTTTGTATCAGATGAGGACTTGACTGTAAACGACCTAGATGCGTTAGGTGTTAGCCTCAACGATTGATTTTGGATCTTTGTTTTTATCTGAAGTGGATGTCATCGAAGGTTTAAAGAGTGTCACAGACTCTTTTGATATCCATATTATATAAACAAATTCTAGGGGTGCCCGGGTCCACGTTTTGGCCTATATCTTGAGACTATAGTCAACAATAGATATGAAAAATACCCTGTACTAAAGCACTCATCAACAGCTTTCATTTGATATCCATATTGTATAAACACATTCTAGGGGTGCCCGGGGGCACGTTTTGGCCTATATCTCGAGACTCTAGTCACCAGTACGTATGATTTGGTGATTGTGTTGAAGTCAAGCTGAACGGACGTGTTTTTTCTTAGCTCCGTGTTTGTATTGCTATTTATTTTTCTTTACAATTTCGCTCTTACGTACGCGGTGTGATTTATGCGGTAAATCTATTGCCAAAGACGTGTTTTTGTGCGCTCCAATATAATTTTTGTTTACCTCGGTAAAATATTGAAATTTTCCAAAGCTTTTGTGTTGCTGTTGCTCGTGTGAACTATTTTTGTGTTAATTCTTTGTTCTGAGTTTAAAAGAGATCCTGATAATAGATATTAGTCAGGAAAATACTAATTAAAATCAGTGAGTTAAGAACAAGAATAATAAAAGCAATAAACCATTAAATTTTAAACGAGCGAGTGTTTATAACAAACACCAATGGCGAAAAGATACCCAGCAAGAGGAACGGTTTCCCCCCCAACAAACCCTCGCACACCATCATCAACTGTGTTGGCGAAGCAACTGGAGGTACAGAAACAATCAATTGTCAAAGAACTGACTGCAGAATTAAGGAAAACCGAAGAGCGTATAATGCAAAAATTTGGTGAGTTGGCTGCTGAAACTGCAAATTTGAAAATCCGCATTACTGCAGTTGAGAAGAGAGTTGGTGCAGTCGATAACGCGTGCTCTGATGTTCTCTTGGTGCGAAATGAGTTGATTGCAGCTCAGGGCCACATTAATGCACTCGAACCCAGCGCAGTCGCCACTGACTTAATAATTACTGGCGTCCCACATGCAGCAAGTGAGTGCTTACCTGAGCTATTTTCGAAGATCTGCAGAGTAACTGATAGCAAAGCACCACCATTGCGCGATGTGTTCCGATTGCGAAACAGTGGGAATAATAATAAACAAACCAAGCTTCCCCTCCCATTGTTATAAAGTTATTCTCTGCACCTGACCGCAATCAGTTGCTAAAATCGGTTGCTGTATTTTGTAAGTCTAAAAAGAGATCACTGACGCCCTCTGACATTGATTTGCCTGGCTATGGGACGGTGAATATTCATGAAAATTTGCCTAGGAGATTGCGGGAGGTGATGACGCGTGCATCTGAGCTTAGGCGGCAAAAAAAGTTAGCGTCGGCGTTTTCCAATCGAGGCAGAGTATTTGTTCGGCTTAAGAGTGACGAACAGCCCAAATTGGTTGGCAGCATCGCCGAGGTGGATGCTGTTGTTGGTACTTGAGCGCACTTATAATATGAAACAAACAATTTTTAGAATGTTTATGTATATGTATATGTTAAACTTAAGCTCTGCCTTTCAATTTAATCTATGTTGTGAACTTTTCTCTTTATGCTCAATTCTTTTAACTCGTCTATTTTTCCGTTCTTATTTTGTTTCTAGCTTTAATTTCAGTCATACTCATTTATTTTTTTTTCTGCTCTTCTTTGTGCCTTTTATTTTTGCAGTCACAAATATTTGCATAACTGCTGTGGTTTTTATGTGTATCATACTTTTTGCAGTCGTTCCTTCACCTTCTAATGGATTTAGACCCCTGTAGGAAATCTGCCTTCAGCATTAGTGATAGCAACAAGGCATTAATAGATATCTTGTGTAAGCAATCTGATGGACTTAATGTAGTACACTTCAACGCCCGCAATTTAAATAATGATAAGCTGGACTATGTTAGGGATGTATTTTCTGATTCTAATGTTGATCTTATTTGTGTCACGGAAATCTGGTTCACTAGTGATATTCCTGACGTTTGTTACAGCATCCCTAACTATAGTCTGACACGTGTCGACAGAAAAGGAAAGAGAGGGGGAGGAGTTGCTATCTTCTGTAAGTCCTACTTGAAAATTAGTGTCTTGGCAGAATCAAAAAATAGTGAGACGGAGTTTATCATTGCCGAAATATCGGACAACGTGAAAAAAGTTTTGGTATCTTGCGTGTACAACCCCCATAGGTGTAATTTGTTAGATTCATATTTTGAGGAGTTATCCCAGTTTTTAATTGATTTTGAGCGTTTTGTAATTTGTGGGGACTTTAACGTAAATCTTTTGTGTAATGGTGCTTACACTATGAAACTACTTGATCATGTCGCGTGCGCTGGTCTTACCGTTGTTAACAATATTGTACCAACAAGATATCCACATAACTCAACTCCGAGCCTGCTGGACAACATTATAACGGCAAGCCCTGACCACATTTTAAAATTTCAACAAATTAGCTTCATTTCCGATCATGATCTTATTTTTTGCACACTAGATGTTACGTTTAATTGTTCAGCTGACGCCGTTACTTCTGTTTATCGTGATTTTAATTCTCTAAATGTGGACGAGTTGTTTGTTGATCTTTCATATGTCCATTGGGCCTCATATTGGTTTCTTGCTACCGTGGATGAGAAGCTTGATTTTTTAAATAACACCCTCTGCAATCTATTTGATGTCCACGTACCGTTACGTGTAGTCCGATTTATAAAAAATGCTTGTCCTTGGTACAACAACAAAGTAAGATCTGCTATTAAACTACGCAATAAGCTGTACACGAAGTGGAAAAAGACCAACACTGAAACTGCTTGGTCGCATTATAAAATCGCTACAACACCTTCTGTTTACAGGCCAATCAGCGTTATTCCCGCATTCGCTAAAGTGTGTGAGTCCTTGATGGCAGCTCAAATTTCATCTTACGTTCAAGAAGATAATCTGCTCAATCCACTGCAATCTGGTTTTCGTCCCAAGCACAGTTGTTCTACAGCTATGTTGAAAATACTGGACGACATAAGAATTAATTTTGATAAAGGTGACCTAACTTTTCTTTGCCTCCTGGATTTTTCAAAGGCTTTTGACTTAGTTAGTCATAGACTTCTTTGTGAAAAGCTCAAATGTTTTTTTGGGTTTTCAGTTACATCAGTTAGCCTCATGGCCAGCTACCTTGCCGAAAGGACGCAGAAAGTTGTATGCAAAGGCTCTACATCTAGATCATGTATTGTCTCTTCTGGTGTACCGCAAGGCTCTGTCCTTGATCCTCTTCTGTATACTCTTTTTATCAATGATGTGTTCGCTAGGTGTCAGTATGTTAATGCACATGCTTATGCTGATGACATTCAATTATATTTATCTAGTCGTGTTGGTCTTCTTGATGATTTGCGTTACAAAATAAATAGCGACTTGTCTGCTATTGCGAAATGGGCTTGTGAAAACGGTCTGTGCTTGAATGCCAAAAAGTCATATGTTCTGCCTATAAGCAATAGTGTTGTGCATACTGAAGATATTCCAAAACTGTTCGTTGGTGAACACGTGCTTTCGTTTACTAGCAAAATAAAAAATCTGGGCTTTGTGATTAACTCAAAATTAAACTGTGTCGACCATGTAAATAAAGTTGTGAGTAATGTTTATTATGTTTTACGTAGATTGAGAATGTCTGCTTCATTTACTCCCCTAGAGACTAGGAAAAAACTAGCTATGCAGCTGATCCTTCCACACATAGCGTACTCAGAGCTGGTTTACAGTCAACTTGACTCTGCTTCGTCCCATAAAATTGATGTTACTTTTAACAACGTCACACGTTATGTTTACGGCCTACAAAAATATGATCATATATCTCCATGGAAGCGCAAGGTTCTCGGATGCAGTATTTTTGAGTATATAGAAGCGCGAAGTTGTATATACAGGTACAAGCTCATTGAATTTCAAACACCAAAGTATCTTTTTGAGAAACTTAAAATTTCCCAGTCTGGTAGACATCGCAAATTGATCATTCCAAGATATTTCTATTTGTGCTCTTCGAGGCTATTCTTTATACATGCTGTAAGGCTCTGGAATTCTATCCCAAATTCTCTTAAGGGTATGTTGTGTAGAAACAACTGCAGAAAGGTGATTCATGACTACTTCTGTTCAGTGAGCTTAATGTGATTGTGATAAAACTTTATACTCTTCCTTGTATTTCCACCTTTTTTTCTTTTACCAACAAAACTTTTTATACGTTAAATATATAATTATTGTTAGTATTTGTCTTATAAGAATTTAGGCTTAATTGTTAATTATTTTGCAATGTATAATCGTAGATGTGCTATAAAAGATTCTGTCTTACAGTCACAACCATTTTTTTTTTAAATAAATTGAATGGAGTTGAATTGAAGATAATGCATTAAGTTGCTCACTTCGCAAGGCCGTAGTTCATAGTTCATGCAAGAGCATTGATGTCAACATAACTAATTTTATGAAAAGCAACAAAAATATAGGGTTCAATTGTGATAACTGTGTCAATAAACAATTGGCATTCCATTGTTGCTGATTTGGTGATGTAGGTCAAAGACCTGAAGCAAAAGCTCTTAAATTCTGCATGCTTACAATCTGCAATTAATTCTGATGCAAATGTTAGTTCTCCTAGTGTGCCAAATACCAGCAATGCTGAGGTGTTTCGTTTTCTGCTGTGCCCTCTATTTCGCTTAATTCTGCTGCGCCTATGGATCGTACAGTCAATAACAATGCTTGTGTAAACAATAATGTACTTGCTGATGCACCTACCAACAAACCGGTGCATAAATCGCGGTTTGACAATGAAGAAAATACGATCTCTCCATCAATTACTAACTTAACCTCGGATAATAATAATGCGTGGGTGGTAGTGGAAAGTAAGAGCAAAAATAAAAAGAAACAGAGTCAGCAAGAAAAACCACTGGAAGGAACTGGTGAGAGCGATGATTTTCTAGTTGCTGCCCGTTTTAAATATTTGCATTAAGCTTCATTTAAGCCTTCGGTTCAGCCGGAGAATATTATGGAGCATATCGAAAAATATGCGCACGTTGGTAAGCAACATTTGTGCTGCCATAAGCTGGTAAAAAAGAGATTGACAAATTCTCTTATATTCGTTAACTTCAAATTGGGTGTGGGTGAAACCGAATATAAAAAAACTGATGAATTCAGAGATTTGGCCGGCGAAAGTGTCTGTTCGTCTGTTCCGTTTTTTTCAAAGAGAAGAAAAGCAACCACCTCGAACCGAATAGATCGAGGCTGTGCTTATGAAAAAATTAAGATTTATTACCAAAACTCTTCTGGTCTTAGAAGTAAGACAAGTAACTAATGTATGCATGATAAGCTCTGTTTTAGAATATGATGTGTTGGTTCTAACTGAGGCATGGCTGAATACAAATTTTTCGATGCTGAATTTTTTGACATAAGCTTTTATGATGTTTTTCGAAAGGACAGAGATCCTATTAAAGCTGGCTACAAGAGAGATGTAGGATTGCTAATAGCAGCCAGGTGCAACTTGCATGCGTCAATTTGTGAATTGCGTGATAACGACTCCCTCCTCGATCAACTTTGTGTCCGTTTGTGTGTTTCTTATATTCCACCACTGATTGATGAAGGTGCCTACAAATCGCACGTTGACAACATTATCTCAATTCATCGAGACATTGGCAACAATCAATTATGCGTTCTTGTGATTTCAATTTGAGCTCTGTTAACAGGAATTAGCTTGATAACAATTCCTACTTAACTGCTGTAAATATTACAAGTGCTATTGAATCTTATGTCATAGATAGCTTTTTAAGTATCGGCTTAACGCAAATTAATGATGTATGCAATAAGCTGCATAGCTTTTTGGATTTGAGTTTCATAAGTAATGAATTGAACTTTGCGTTATCGCAGGCTGCAACTTGTATATCGCCTGCTAATTTGCATCATATTCCGATCTTATTGGAAGTTGAATTTTTAGAAAAATCGTCCCCCTCTATGACCAAATCCTCATTTAATTTTGATCGTTGCAATTTTAATGCCTTTGATGCAGAGGTGAAAAACATTGACTGGGATTCCGTGTTTAAAAATAAAGAAGTTGCAACCTGCTTTAGTATCTTTAAGAGCTCTCTGGCAGCTTTGTGTCATAAATATATCCCTACTATTAAGAGTCAATTGTATAAGTTTCCTTGGTACTCGGCGGAGCTTAAGCAACTGAAAAACTTGAGAAATAAGTTATTCAAAAAGTAAAAAGCCACAAAAAGAGCCAACTTTTTTGAGTTTCATGCTTATTTATTATAATAAAAAATTTAATGATTTAATTAAACTTTTATATGACAATTATATTAATAACTTTGAGAAAAACATTAAGAATAATCCTAAATAGTTTTGGACTTATGTTAATTCTAAAAACAACGTATCGAGTATTCCCAAAACAGTGTACTACAACAATGTCTCAGCTTCATCAATCAGTGAGGCTGCCAATCTATTTGCGAACTTCTTTTCATCGAACATTGTATCAGATGAGGACTTGACTGTAAACGACCTAGATGCGTTACGTGTTAGCCTCAAGGATAAACCCTGTTCTTCTATTGATTTTGGACCTTTGGTTTTATCTGAAGTGGATGTCATCGAAGGTTTATGGAGTGTCAAGGACTCTTCTCAGACTGATGTTTACGGGCTTTCCATGAAACTTTTAAAAAATTGTACCTCGCTGGTAAAACCTCTCATGCTGTCCCTAGCTTCAGGGGTTTTCACAGATGATTCGAAAAGGACTTCTATTACCCCTATTTTTAAAATTGGCAATAAAAATGATATTTTAAATTATATGCCTACATCCAAGTTGTCGTCTGTTGCCAAGCTATTTGAATGCATTGTAAAAGAGAAACTTTATTTTCATGTGAAGCATCTAATTTGTGCAAATCAGCATGGATTAGTGGCAGCACGCTCTACAGTTACCAATCTTTCAGTCTTTACTGAGGATTGCCGTTCGTGCTTTCGTAATGGTCTTCAACTTGATACGATTTATACTGATTTTTCTAAGGCGCTTGACAAAATTTCTCACTTAATACTCATTGAAAAACTTGCATTCCTTGGTTTTCATTCCATTATCCTCAAATGGATAACATCTTATTTAATAACAGGAGTTTCATGGTTGCTATAGATGTGGTATTCTCGGATCCATTCATTGCTACATCTGGTGTGGCTCAAGGTAGCATATTAGGTCCTTTATTATTCACCTTTTTATTATAAATATTCCTCTTTGTTTCAACTCGTCTAGATTTCTCTTTTATTCCGATGATCTTAAAATATATTCTAAAATAAGAGGCTCGCGTGATCCATCGGCGCTTCAAAGTGAATTTAATAAATTCTTAGATTATTGCGCTATGAACAGGCTTTATATAAATATTAACAAGTGTTTCAAAGTAACTTACTCTAAAATGGTCAAGCCTTTGGATACTTGCTATTGGTTGGCGAACTCGTGCCTTCTGAGGTTAATGAAATTAAAGATCTTGGCGTGTATTTTGACAGTAACCTAAATTTTACTACTCATTTAAGCTATATAATTACAAATTCTTTTGGAACACTTGCCTTTGTGAAACGCCACTCTTCTAATTTTTCATACAGTCGATATAAGTCTGGAGAAAGTCAAAAAGTGCTTTGTTCGTTTTGCTTTACGCTCTTTAAACTTTACTGAACCGATTCCGTCGTACGTTGCTCGTTGTCGATTAATTAGTTTGGTATCGTTATCTGATAGGAGAACGCTGTTATCGGTTACATTTATTATTGATGCAGGATAGATTGTGCTTCCTTACTTCAGCTAGTTAACCTTAATGTGGCCGGAAGAAATTTACGTAATTTTGCTGTTTTTCGTGTTGGACTTAACAGAACAGTCTATGGCGCTAACGCTCCCTTGAATAGAATTATGTCTGATTGCAACTATTTCTCAAATTTTCTGGATTTAGATTTAAAGTATACCAAATCGGTTATACAGTTCAAACTAAAAACTTATTTTTTAAGAAATACTTAATTTACATTAGTTGTACTATATTCTTAAGTGGCTGATGTATATTAGACATACAAGCAAATAAATAAATAAAACTACCCTGTACTAAAGCACTCATCAACAGCTTTCATTTAATATCCATATTGTATAAACACTTTCTAGAGGTGCCCGGGTCCACGTTTTGGCCTATATCTCGATACTCTAGTCACTCAGAGGTACAAAAAATACCCAGTATCAAAGTACTAATAAGTAGCTTTCATTTAATATCCATATTGTACAAACACATCCCAAGAGTACCCAGGTCCACGTTTTGATCTCAAGACCCTAGCCAGAACGGGATAAAAAGTATCCTATGTCCGTTCCCTGGTTCTAACTACCATGTACTAAAGCACTCATCAACAGCTTTCATTTGATATCCATATTGTATAAACACATTCTAGGGGTGCCCGGGTCCACGTTTTGGCCTATATTTGGAGACTCTAGTCACCAATAGGTATGAAAACTACCCTGTACTAAAGCACTCATCAACAGCTTTCATTTGATATCCATATTGTATAAACACATTCTAGGGGTACCCGGGTCCACATTTTGGCCTATATCTCGAGACCCTAGTCACCCGGGGGTACGAAAAATACTCAGTATCAAAGTACTCATAAACAGATTCCATTTGTACAACACATCCCAGGAGTACCCAGGTCCACGTTTTGATCTCAATACCCTAGCCAGAACGGTATAAAAAGTATCCTATGTATGTTCCCTGGTCTAAGTATATATTTTGTTCGAAAAAATCATAGAGATCGGTGGTATATATAGTATACATATATCTATATATCATTTAAATCGATCATATTTATTTAAACTTTCATTTCACAATGTATGAAAACTTAGACAATAAGCAAATCTGTAAAGCTTATTTTCCTTTCTACATTACCAATTCTATCATACATTCGACACCATTAGCATGTCCATATTAGGTGGATATATATTACAAACTCAAGTTAGTTTCCATGAAGTGCTTTATAAGGGTATTTTTGATATTTTTGATATTTTTTTTAATAATGTATTTAAATCGTTTAAATCGTAAGAATGCTTCTTGTTCCAAAGATAACTCATATAACATGATTCGTATTTTAAGCAAACAAAGGCAAGGGCTTAAAATTTGTTATATCAATGCGCAAAGCCTGCGCAATAAAATCGACGAATTCAGATATCTTTTTGAAGACTCTAACGTAGACATAATATGTGTATCGGAGATTTGGTTCTATGCTGAAAGCAATGATGAATTATTCAACGCAAGTGGGTATAAACTTTTTCGTTTGGATAGAATGGGGTATGGTGGGGGTGTGGCAATTTATGTTAGGAGTGGGCTGTCGTGCAAGCTCAACTGTGTGTCATCGCCATCAAGTTCGATTGAGTACATTTTTCTAGAGATATTTACCAGGTTTTAAAGGCTACTCATTGGCTGCGTTTAGAGGCCGCACAAACAAATCGAATACATGGAATTTATTGATTTCCTTGAAAATTTAATGATAGCTCATAGCAATATAATTATACCCGGGGACTTCAACTGTAATATACTTAATGATGTAAGATTTCCGCTACTTGTGGGAAATCTAGGCCTTTCCCTTGTAAATTATACCGTACCAACGCACTTTACAAGTACTTCGAGCACCCTATTAGATATCTTTCTTGTAAGCGATAAATCGAAAATACTATTATATGACCAACTTCTTTCTCCCAACTTCTCCAAACACGATTTAATTTTTATAACGTATGATTTTCATTTCTCTTCTGATACCTCAAGTTTTTCATATCGCGATTTCAATCGTATAGACTACGGTCAACTCTATGCAGGTGTTAATGCTGTAAATTGGAGCTCAATACATAGTATGACTTCTGCCGATGATCAGATAAGTTTTATTCAAAAGAATATAAGTATTCTCTTTGACCAATTTGTTCCGCTTGTAACAAGGTCAGCTGGGTCCAAGAGGCAACCATGGTTTAACAATTTTATAAAGCAGCTAATAGGAAAACGCAACAAAGCTTATCTGAGTTGGAAACAAAATCGATCAGAGGGGGCTTATAATGATTACAAGAAACTGAGAAATGACGAGACAAAAACAATTAAGAGGCAAAAAAGAAAGTATTATAAATATCAGTTCAGTACAGCCATTGGCCAACAGAAGACGGTGAAGCAGATCCGCGAAATTGGCATTGGTAAAAAAAACTACACATATCTCCGAATCGGTTAATGTAGATGAGTTAAACGCAACCTTGGCAAATTCCCCACCATCTCTGCATAATATTAACTATAACCGTTATAGTTCTGGTCCAAGTGTTACCTTACTCGTTTTTGCCTTTCAATGCGTCGATGAATGCGATGTGGTCGAGTCCATTCTCTCAATCAAGTCAAGCGCCGTTGGCCTTGATGATGTTCATTCTAAGCTCTTAAAATGTATCCTGCCAAAAATTCTCTCATATATCGTTTACGCTTTCAACTCCATTTTAACTACATCAGTTTATCCTAAATGTTGGAAAAAAGCTAAAATTATTCCTGTTCAGAAACAAAATGGTGACTTTCGACTCATTGCTATTCTGCCTTTTCTTTCTAAGGTTTTCGAACGCGTGATACATCGACAGATAAATAGTTTTGTCCATAACAACTCCCTGATAAGCCCGCATCAGTCGGGTTTCAGAACAAGCAGGAGCTGTATCACAGCGCTATTAAGCGTTTCAGATGATATTAGAAGAAATATGGATAAGGATCATGTAACGTTCCTCACACTCTTGGACCACTCGAAGGCATTTGACTCTGTTGACCATACCTTATTATGCTTAAAACTTAAAACGCTTTTCAGTTTGTCAGCTCCAGCCTTTAAGATAGTAAATACGTATCTTCTTGAGAGATATCAAGCAGTAAGCGTCGGTAGCTCCATGTCAAACTTTCTAAGTGTAGCCAAGGGAGTCCCCCAAGGATTTATACTTGGACCCATATTATTCGTTCTATATATAAATGACCTGCCTGAAATTCTTAAATATAGTAAAGTGCACGTTTATGCAGATGACGTTCAAGTATATTTAGGCGGGCCCTCAGCCTGCATTAATAACTGCGCACGAAATTTAAATTCCGATCTATGTCTCATAAATAAATGGGCTAGTGATAGCGGGCTAGTCTTAAACCCAAGTAAGTTTAAATGCCTCGCTATTTATAAAAAAACCATTAACATAGATCAGTGCCCCAAAATAGCACTGAACAATGCTCCGATAAACTTTGTCGACACGGCAAAAAATCTTGGTGTCATTTTTAACAGAACATTAACTTGGAATAATCACATCCTTCCTACAATAGGCAAAGTATATGGCAGGTTACGAACACTATGGACCACACAACACTTCACACCAGTTAAAATTTAATTGCTTTTGGCAAAGTCTTACTTGTTACCATCATTGCTGTATGGCTGCGAAGTTTTTGCCTATTGTGACAGTGAGTGTAGTAAAAAACTTAATGTAATTTACAATAACATAGCCCGCTATATTTATGGTATACGTCCTTGTGAACATATTTCCGAATATGCTCATAAGATATACAATATAACATTCGACAATCAGCTTAAATTTAGATGCACTTCACTCCTTCATAGAATAGTGTTGTTTAAGGAGCCTGCCTATCTATACGAAAGACTTCAGCTAGCACGGTCCGTGCGATTCTCTCAACTACTGCATACAAGATATGGCTCACGAATTTCTGAGCGTCAATTTTTTGTTATAACAGTACGTCTCTGGAATGTCTTGCCTTTGGAGATTAGAAGCATTTCTAACATATTGCACTTCAAAAGGAAACTATTTAGTCATCTAGCTTAACATGTTGAAATACTTTTGAAAATCCTTCACTCTTTTTTCTTTTCTCTTCTCCTTTCAAATCTTATATCTTTCTCTCTACAACTAAACACATTTAATATTATGTTATTTTAACACCTAACACTGTAAATAAAACTTATGGTTGTTGTGTTTGCAATTTATAAATAAATAAATAAAAATAAATATCTCATACAACCGATTGTTCAGATAAGAAACTTTTCGCAATTTCTACCCCATTTTAAGAGTTATAAGCTTCAAATTTCAACAATTCCTTACGTATATAGTATATATTGTTACGAATATTAACAACACTAAGGGGTACTGTCATCTCTACGCCGATGCTAAGCAGTGACTTGTATGCACATCAATAATTCAATCATTATGTCTACACATATGTACGTACACGCAGCGGAGAAGCAACGCACAAACACATGCAGATATCTTATCTGAGATGCTCCCAAAAGTATGCAATTGTAATTGTGGAAGTGTCGCTCACAAATACATGCGCATATGAGAGCTACACACGTGCATCTGTAGTTATAATTATATATCAGTAACTAAGTAAATTCTGGAAGCGCCTAGAAAATGCAACGAGGAACTCACACAGTATAAAAGCAGCAACAGTAGAGGCACGACAATTAGTCTGATTTAAGCTTTCCACCTGTCGAGCAGTAGCAGTGTTATTTTTGAAAGTAATAAAGGCCATTTTGCATTATTGAATAGTGGTGTTATTTATTCAACAGTTTAGTGATTCGAACCATAGCCGAAGATTTGAAACAAGCGGAATTGCAGTAAATTCGTTACAATTGGTGTCAGAAGTGGGATTGTTGAATACATTCCAGAGGACAAACATGGCAAAGTTAAGTTAATTAATGATCCAGAAATTGAAAAAGGAGTAGGAGAACCGTGGATTTAATACAACCGGCAATAAGATCGAACTCCATGCACGGCTACGAGAGGTAATGGAGTCGCAAGGAATTAATGTGGACGAGTATGTCTTTTATCCTGATGGGGACGAGACAACAACAAAAATTAAAGAGAAAGACGAAACATCGCAGACAGTTACGAGCACAGACTTGAACATGATTTTGGCTGCAACATCTGCTCAAACATCGACATTGGCATCCCAACTGGAAGAACAAAAGATAAATATAACAACTCAACTGGAAGAACAGAAGACAAATATAACATCTCAACTGGCAGAACAGAAGACATATATGGTATCCCAAATGGAATCACAGGAGACACGTATATCAGAAATATCATCCAGAATTGAAACACCAGAGGCACGTATATCCGAAATGTCGTCACAAAAAGCATCCAGGATTGAAGCACAGGAGGCGCGTATATCCGAAATGTCGGGAAAAATTTCATCACAGGTAACATCGCAGATCTCTGTACAACTAGAAACCCGTATGGACGAAAAAATAATGCAGTTTGAGAACAAAATCGAGGCTGAGGTGGATTCTTTAAAAGGTCGTACACAGGAGCTGCAACTAAATCGCGTGCAATACGAAGGTAAAAACTCCATATTTTGACGGCTCTGTTCCTTTCCAGGTATTGAAGCTCCAGTTTGATAAGACCGCAACAGTGAACAACTGGAATGCTGAAGATAAAGTTGCTGCACTGTTCGTGGCATTGAAAGGATCTGCTGCTGAAATCCTACAGACGATTCCCGAGGGAGAGCGGAACAACTTCGAAACTTTGATGAGTGCTCGAGAGAAGCGATACGGAAGCGAGCATAGAAAACAGATAAACCAAATTCAGTTGCAAAACCGTTACCAAAAAGCAAATGAGACATTGCAGGAGTTTGCTTCGGATGTTCAAAGGTTGGCTCATTTGACAAATGCGGACGCACCCGTGGAATACACTGAAAGGGTAAAGATTCAGAGCTTTATAAATGGCATACGGGACGTCGAAACAAAGCGAGCTACAAACGCAAACCCAAAGCCTAGATTTGCAGAAACGGTATCACATGCATTGACTCAGGAAGCTGCCTCACTATTGAGTAAACCAGCATACCAAGCTCGTCGTGTGGGAGTAGAAAGGTCAGAGTGGGTATACGCAATATTGGAGGCGCTGAAAGGATCGCAAAAGCGGAGTGAGAGAGTTATCAAATGCTTCAAATGCGGGAAGCCCGGTCACATTGCACGTCATTGCGATCTTGGTCATAGTGGGTGCAACAGCATGAGTGGTTTTAATAACAAAGCTGGAGGGGATGAGCAAGAGCGAGTAAGATGTAGAGATCGAGAGATATCTCCAGCTATTGAATGTCCTGTGATATCTGTGTCGCAAATTGGAAAGAAATCAAGCAGTCTTATCGTCAGAGGGAATGTGGATGGCAAGGAGCGTGTACTAACTGTAGATACGGGCGCATCTCATTCCTTGATTCGATCTGATTTAGCCAACAGGAGAGTAAAACCGTTACCTGGAGCAAGTTTGCGTACGGTCACTGGCGAGTATAACCAGGTTAGGTTAGGTTAGGTTAGGGTGGCTGCCCGAGGGCACACTTAGGCCGGTAGTATTAATCCCGTTGTGATACCACGAAAAACCATTCGAACCATTTTGAGGACCTCATGAAACTTACCAGGTCCTTGACGTCATGCTAAACAACCTGGCTCAGATTATCAAGAAATGGAGCTCACAGAAAGTGCTACCCTGCTCCGCTTAGTGCTGGGTGTAGGGATTTACTACACGTTGTTATGAAATACTTGTTATTGTTAAAAACTTTAATTTTTCTTTAAAAATCGAGTTTCAAGTTTTTATATTTCATGTTATTTTTGATGTGAAAATTTTATATTGGTTTTTGAATTTATATTGAACAAATATAATTGAATTCAAATATATGAATAGTGCGTGTTCATTATATCTGGAATTTCATAAAATTTGGCGACCCCGCCAGGAGCCGAAGAGCGTAATCCTGCTGAAATTTTACTCAAAGCGGAAATTTTTACTCAAAACGGAATATTAGATATATACAACAAACGGCCAGCAATCCATACAATCAATATTTCTAGAAGGCTTCTCGGTGTTACTTTATCTTCAGACTAATCACATGAAATCGTAAAGTTTTGGCAGAAACCAAAGTATTCGAGCAGCACAACAAACATTTTACCGACTGCGCCAATGCATCTTCACTCTCTTCAGCTGCTTGATATTAACAAATTGCTCCAGCAACACCAAAAGATATAGTTCTTCCCAACTAATTTGCATAACATAAGTTAAATCTTACAGCAGTGTAAGTATCTTTTGTATTTTTGTTTTTCTTGTTCATGTGAACGTTTGAGGACGAATGCTAGCAACGGTACAAAGCGGAAATCGTCAACTAGAGCACGTCGTACAGTCAAGTTACGACTTATTTGCTGTAGGAGTATAACACAAACCCAAAGTACATCTGAGTCAGCAGTCAAATTGCCCAATACATACGCACATACATATCCTCAATTATACTCACTGCATCTTGAATCACTTAGAAAGTTCTATACATTTTTGCTCTCAATTAGTCACCAACAGCGCAGTTATATATAGAGTAATTCATCACTGCAACACCAAACGTCGGCGCTTATGAGTTACCTCTACATTCGATAAATATGTATGTATATTACAATGTCTGCCATTCTACTTTCGTCATCGTTTGAAGAGCTATGACTTGACATAGCAACAATTGCAAAATATCGAACAGTTCATAATATTTGAAAACACAATTTAAAGGCAGAAGAAAAACAAAAGGAAGCGCATACGCTAATACGTGGATCAGAGCGTCGCCAAAGTGTGTGGTAGTGATTTCAGTCACTGCGTTTCGTGCGCACTTCCTGTGCAGTCATTCAGCTGTAACGTTACAACATATCCACATCAACTATTAAATATTTATACATATATGATTATTATATAATTTGTTTTTAATTTTATAATATATTTATAGAAGTCTATAGGATTTTTATTTTTTTATTTTTTTGTGAACCGTTTTCAAAATGTTTCATTCTCCGCGTGAAATGGGCGCGGGAGATAGACAAAACAGGTCTCTTATAGATATAGAGGATCCATGTGAGTTCTCGTCAGAAAATATACGCAATCCTTACGATAGGAATGAAATTTGTGCCACTTCGGTAAAATTACCGCAATTTTGGTCGAACAGTCCAGAAGGATGGTTCGTACATGCTGAGACGCAATTTGCTACAAAAGGTATAACTAGAGATTTGACTAAATACGGGTTTGTAATAACTGCCTTGCCACAAGACATTATTGCAAATGTATTAGATGTTATTCAAAATCCACCTGAAAGTGGAAAATATGACAATTTAAAGAAAACTCTTATTGATAGGCACTCCTTAAGCGAACAGAGAAGATTGGATAAAATTTTATCAGATACTGAGATAGGTGATCGGAAACCTTCTGAATATCATAGGACCCTTGACCAACTAGCAGGTAATACTATCGATTCAAATTTCCTTAAAAATCTTTGGTTACGTAAACTTCCAAAAAATCTTTATGTTGCATTGACTAGTGCTAATTTAAATAATATTAATGATCTTTTGCAACTGGCAGATAAAATTTGGGAGATAACCAGTGGTTATGATTTTATGACTTCCTAATAGTTTTGAGAGTTCTGTAAAAACCTGCGATGTAAATTGCGCTCCCTGATCAGTTGTAATTGTCAACGGAACTCCAAATCGTGATATATACTCACGAAAGAAAGTTTCCGCCACATTTTTCGCGGAAATATTTTGAAGAGGATATGCTTCCGGCCAACGAGAATTCCTATCTATTAAAGTTAATATAAATCTAAAATCATGTGATGGAGGAAGAGGTCCAACGATATCTAAATGTACATGTTCAAAATGCAGTTAGAAATAGAGTTGTTACATCTTCGATTAATATTTATTAATTTGGAAAAATTGTAGAGAATTTAGCGAAGGCCACAACAAAAATATGTGAAAGTTTTAATCATTTACAATTAGATATTAACGAGATTAAAACACAAATTAATGACAGACAGTCACGTCCAAAAAGGCGGAATTTTAGTTTTCGCAGGAATTCTCAGTCGCGAGGTAGATCAAAGTCTCAAAACTGGTTATGTAAGTATCACTACCGTTTCGGCAGTAAAGCTCGTAAATGTGAAGAACCGTGTGCTTTCCAGAAAAATGGTCCTAGTCAAACAAACTAAACAGCGCTGTTGTTGCAGCGACTAACAACAGCATTTTGAATTTTTCAACACGTCGCTTGTTTGTATTAGATAAAGAAAGCAAGCTAAAATTCTTAATAGATAGTGGTGCTGAGATTTCAGTTCTTCCTTCATCTAAATTCAAAATTTACAAAAAATCTTCAGATATTAATTTTAACGGCTGCTACTGGCAGCATGATTTCGACTTATGGAAAAAAATTATTAAAACTTAATTTGGGACTCCGTCGAGAATTTCCGTTTGTATTTCTTATGGCAGATATTTCAAAACCGATCATAGGTGCAGATTTTTTAGAAAAATATGGACGTTTAATAGATATAAAGAAAAAGAAATTAATAGATCCTCTAACTAGTTTATCTGTAGATGCTATATCCGGGTTTTGCAATATTTCATTGCCTAAATTATTTTCAGTTGAAAATCAATATACAAAACTTTTAAAAAATTTACCTTCTTTAACTTCTGAGCCAGATTATAATAAAAAGGTTAATCATTCGACAGTTCATCATATTATAACGAATGGAATATTACCTTTTTGTAGGCCAAGACGTTTAGATCCTGTTAAATTTAAAATAGCAAAGACTAAATCACATGGAACATCGCCATTACATTTAGTACCTAAAAAAGACGCAAATGACTGGCGTCCTTGCGGAGATTATCGTAGGATTAATTTAATCACTGTACCTGATCGATACACTTTGCCACACATACATGATTTACATATTGAATTCAAAAATAAAACAATATTTTCAAAGATAGATTTGGTTGTGGCTTATCATCAGATACCTGTTGCGGAAGAAGACATTCATAAGACTGCCATAACCACACCTTTTGGAATTTTCGAATTCGTCAGAATGCCTTTTGGATTACGAAATTCAGCGCAAACATTCCAAAGGTTTATAAATGAAGTGTTACACGATTTATACTGTTTTCACACAGAACCTTAATGATCTCATTTCACCTGCTAATGAAATCGTAAATTTTTTGCTTTCACACAGAAGTAACTGCTCGATTAGTATGAAGGACGAGACAGAAAATCATGGCGGAACGATACAAGGTGGGAGCATGGTGACATACCTACAAACAAAAAAAATTCCATGTACTTGTAAATTCGATGGACAAATGTCAAAATCGTACTCCGCCGGTAGTTGATGTATCAAATCAAATAAAAAAGGTTATAATCAGCTGTTCGATGCGCCCATCTTGTATCGTTCCGCCATGCAGACAATGACATTTGCTTTGAAAACTAAGAAACTGAAACGGAAGCGGAACGCTGCCAACAGAGTTGCATTGTGCTTTTGACTTCATTAGGCATTCGATTAGCTACTAATGAAATAATAATAGATTCGAATTTTGTAGGGAAGATTGAGCTCAATAAGCGTCTTAATGTAGAAAATTGCCTTTATTATTCAATAAGCCGTCTGTGTGAAATTAGTATTAGATTTTATATTTGTTTATTTGGACGACATATTGATAGCTAGTAAAGATGAATCAGAACATTTACAACATCTTAATATACTATTTCAACGTTTAGATAAGTACGGATTGAATATCAAGCCATCTAAGTGCGTTTTTGGAGTAGGTATAATTAATTTCCTAGGTTACAACATATCGTCTGAAGGTATTCAACCATCAGCGAAGAAAATTCAATCAATTCTTGATTTTGGACGGCCAATGTCAATCAAACAAATGCAAAAGTTTGTGGGAATGGTTAATTTTTACCATAGGTATATACCAAAGCTTGCTGAAATGCTAGGCCCAATACACAGCATGATAACAAAGGCATCGAAGAGAAAAGATAAGGTACTTGATTGGTCTGATGAAACATTGCAGGCATTTGAGAAAGTAAAAGAGAGTTTTGCTAAGAAGACATTGTTAACACATTTCAACAGTGAAGCAATTCTCTCTGTTGCTGTAGACGCATCAAATAGGGCTATTGGGGGAGTTCTTCAACAGGAAATCAACAATACTAAAGAACCGTTAGCTTTCTTCTCTAAGAAACTTAGTCCGTCTGAATGTAAATATAGTACTTTTGATAGAGAGTTACTCGCTATTTATTTAACTATTAAACACTTTAAACATTGGTTGGAAGGTAGATCTTTTACGGTTTATACGAATCACAAGCCACTTACATTTGCATTGAATTCAAAGGTAGATCGAAGTCCCAGACAGACAAGACATTTGGAGTTCATATCCCAATTTACTAGAGACATTAAATACATAAAAGGGGAATTAAACTGTGTTGCGGATGCGTTGTCAAGGATACCCGAAGTTTTAACGTTAGAAACCATTGATGTAAATTTAAAAGAGTTATTTATTGAACAAGGAAAAGATGATGAAATAAAATCATTAGTAGAAAATCTAAATTGTAGACATAAATTAGAACTAATATCAGTTCCATTTTTAAATATTCAAATTTGGTGTGAGACATCACTTAATTTAACAAGGCCATATATACCTCAAGTGTTAAGAAAATTAGTGTTTGAGAAATTACATGGTATAGCCCACGTTGGTATTAAAGCAACAGGCCGGTTAATCACTAATAGATATTTTTGGCCAGGAATGAATAAAGATGTAAACCAGTGGGCGAAAGAATGCATTAATTGTCAAAAAAGTAAAACTTATAGACATACAAAATCGCAAGTTTCGAAAATACCAATTCCAAAAGGGCGTTTTGAACCTGTACATTTAGATATCGTTGGACCTCTTCCTCCATCACATGATTTTAGATTTATATTAACTTTAATAGATAGGAATTCTCGTTGGCCGGAAGCATATCCTCTTCAAAATATTTCCGCGAAAAATGTGGCAGAAAGTTTCTTTCGTGAGTATATATCACGATTTGGAGCTCCGTTGACAATTACAACTGATCAGGGCAATTTACATCGCAGGTTTTTACAGAACTCTCAAAACTATTAGGAAGTCATAAAATCATAACCACTGCTTATCATCCGCAAGCTAATGGAATAGTTGAACGCTTTCATAGACAACTTAAAGCTTCAATTATGGCAAGTGGAAGTGCAGCTGAATGGTATGAGGAGTTACCTATAGTGTTGTTAGGTTTGCGATCATCCTATAAAGAAGACATTCAATCTACAGCTGCAGAGATGGTATATGGGGAAAATCTAAGACTTCCTTCGCAAATGGTAGTTCAATCTGAAAATAACTTTGACTCATCTGATGTTCTGTTAAAATTAAAACAAAATTTAAAGAATTGTGCATCAAACATATCTCATCATAAAAATTCACTAGTTTATGTTCCAAAAGATTTAAATGATTGCAAGTTTGTATTAGTTAGAGTTGATAGAAAGAGAACCGGTTTACAAGAGCCATATGAAGGACCATTTGAGGTAATAGAGAAAACACCAAAGTGGTTCAAAATTAATTATTATAATAAATTCATGAATATTTCTATAGACAGAATTAAACCTGCATATTTGGATGCGAGTAAATATAGTTGTTTGGATAAAACAAAAAGAGTTACATTTAATTTGCTAAATATGGCACAATTTGGAAGAGGGGAGTAGTGTAGGGATTTACTACACGTTGTTATGAAATACTTGTTATTGTTAAAAACTTTAATTTTTCTTTAAAAATCGAGTTTAAAGTTTTTATATTTCATGTTATTTTTGATGTGAAAATTTTATATTGGTTTTTGAATTTATATTGAACAAATATAATTGAATTCAAATATATGAATAGTGCGTGTTCATTATATCTGGAATTTCATAAAACTGGGCAGTTTCAAATGAGGTGAACCACCGCTTCCTCCTCCTCATCACCTTCACAACTCCTACAGCAAGAAAGTGTGGAAATTGTATCCCTTCTTAGGTTGTACACGTGACGGGATCTTTTAGGATCCCATTTAGGCAATGTTTCTTTCGATGATCGACATCCCGGCGTTTGTACCCATCTTTCGTCGGCTTGACGGTAGATGTGTTCTTTTAGCATTAGCTAGCATGTGGACAGGGGCATACCTAAGCGTTCTTGTCCAGGAAGAACCTGCCTGGTTGTACCCTGCCTGTCGAGTTCATCAGCAATGCAGTTTCCCTCGATATCCCTATGTCCAGGGACCCATGTGAAGTGTACACGGTTATGTTGAGCCATCTCTTGAAGAGATCGGCGACAGTTTAGTGCTAGTTCAGAATTGAAAGAATGGGAGCCAAGAGATTTTTTGGCAGCTTGGTTGTCGCTGAAGATAAAAATAACTTTGCCGACATTGTTTGCCCTATCCTAGCTGCGGCTTCCATTATGGCTGCAACTTCTGCCTGGAATACAATGCAGTGGTGGGGTAGTTTGAATGAGAGCTGGAGGTCAAGGTCCCTTGAGTATAACCCACCTCCAACTCTACCGTTTAGCTTGGAGCCGTCCGTGTATATGGAAATGCTGCTGCTCATAGCAAGGCACTTATCCGACTCCGTCCAGGCATCCTTGCTGGGTATGTTTATCTTAAAGTTGGTTTCCGCAACTGTTGTGGTCGCACAGCGATCCGTGCTAGGAGGACGAAAACTGTATTTGTTTAATATACTTGAGTGTCTTGTGTCCTGTCCTGCTCTTAGAGAACAACGCCTAGCGAAGCTCTTCAGGTCATTCTTGACATCCTTCCACTGGATCTAGCTGGTCATCGAGCAGCGGCCACGTCAGCCCAGCGTCTAAAGGAGTTGTCGTGTTGGAACAACAAGACCACAGGACACTCAAGTATACTAAAAAATACAGTTTTCTTCCTCCTAGCCCCGCTTATACTTATCATGCTGGATCTGTGGACTTTACCCAACAAGTTTAGATTTGACGCCTTGCTCAAGGCTGGCCACCATACGACTACCCCATACAGTAGTATGGGTCTGATAATAGCGGTATAAATCCATCTGCATATGTTGGGGGTGAGTCCCCATTTTTTGCCAATGGCTCTTTTACACGTATATAATGCAATGTACGCTTTCTTTTGTCGCTGAATAACGTTGTCCTTCCAGTTCAGCTTTTTGTCTAAAACTACGCCTAGAAATGTGTGTGTATCTGCCAGGCTTAGGCGCACCCCATTTAGTTCTGGTAGGTTTAACGGTGGTATTTTGTATCGTTCGGTATATAAGACAAGCTCAGCTTTATCGGAATTGACGCTGAGTCCACATCGCGAAGCCCACAGGGAAACCTCCCGCATTGCTACCTGCATCAATTCGCATAAAGTTTGAGGGAACTTGCCTCTATAGACAATCGCTAACCTTCCCGCTCCAACAACTAGTATCTCTTAATAGCGAGTTTACCGTTAGGTTCCATAGTAGAGGGAAAAGGAAACCAACCTCGGGCGTACCCCTTGCGACAAATCGTGTTATATCAACCTTCCCCAGTGAGGAAAGTACTTTCCTTCCCCTGAGCAGTTGATCAATCAGTTCTACTAGGGGTCTATTTACGTCCAGACCAGTTAAAGCATTGTTAACGGCGTCTGGACTTATATTGTTGAATGCTCCTTCAATATCTAGGGAGGCCACAAGACAATAATCCTTTTCGAACAAGGATGTTTCTGTAGTAGAGACTAGGCTGTGTAGCGCAGTCTCCACAGATTTACCTTTGGTGTAAGCGTATTGATAGCCCGAAATGAGGTTTCTATCAATGTTTGTAGTGAGAAAATCGCTAACTATTCTCTCCAGGGTCTTGAGTACGAAGGATGAAAGACTGATAGGTCTGTAGTCCTTCGGCTCGTAGTGAGAGGCTTTGCCTGCCTTAGGAATGAATATGACCGTGGCGCTCCTCCATGCACACGGAATATAGTTCAGAGCCAAACAAGCGGTATATATGTGCCGCAGCCAGTTGGCTGATAACTCCAAAGAGTAAATAAGTTGATGGGGACAATCCCGTCTGGTCCAGCAGCCTTAAAAAGTTTAAAAGTTTTAACTGCCCACCTCACCCTCTCCTCAGTGATGGGTATATGCACAGCTTGGTTTGCTGCAGGTACTTCCGGTGCGTTGGTCATATTTCCGAGAAATGTGTGGACAGGAGCAGCTCTAGGGTTTACCCTTCTGTGCTGGGCCAGGTACCATTCGGTCTCACCTACCGCGTGGTTTTGGCATTTGACAAGCCTATCCTAAGGCATTGGAAAATGCCGATGTGAAGGTTTCTACCAGACCCTCTAGCTCCTCCGCTGATGAGGGGCTTTGTGGGGGCAGTGCTGGTAGTTCTCTTGCTAACAGCTCATTATGTAGTTCCCAGTTTGTATTACGTGGGCTACGTCTCGCAATGGGCTGATCGACGAAGAACTCTAACATTAATTCAATATACCGGTGGTCTCAAAAGGAATGTTCCTCAAAAACACGCCATTTTTTAACCCACACAAAAACGCTTTCACTACAAATAGTGAGGTCAATAACCTCTTTACGGTTTTTAGTAATAAAAGTTGGTTCATAACCTACATTGCAAACTACCAGGTTAGTTGTTAAAAGGTAATCAAAAAGTGACTCACCACGAGTGTTTATGTCGGAACTACCCCACTGCACGTAGTGGGCGTTTGCGTCTGTCCCGATTAGCAGATGGCCTTTGCTTGAATCGGCCACCAGATCCTTTACCGTCTTTTGCGGAGGAGGTTCCTCTGCGTCGTACGGCATATAAACGGAGGCTAGCGTTAATTGGGTGCCTCCGCTTGCCAAGCTGGCCGCTGTAACGTCACCATTGTTATAATAAGGTAAGAGAAACCAGGCTTTCGGCGTCGGAGATTTCCGCTTCCACTTCGGATGCCTCAATGTCCGTGTCCAAAGAGGCACTCGAAAGGGATGCGCGCTGTGCGTCCCCACGGTATACGTGAATTACGACCTCGCCGAGGCCGTAAAACACGCTTCCTTTGCTCTGTCTAAGGGGCTCGAGAGCTTCCTTATTCAGGGCTAACACGACCTGTCTCCTAGGTCCTACAGCGTCCCCGACTTGGATGACACTCCAGTCCTCTTTTGGGAGAGCCGGGTTCATCAGTTGCAGCATCCTAAGAATCCTCTTAGGTTCTGCTGGAACTGCTGGAACCCATGCCCTGGCCCTTGGCCGAGCCGGAATGTCCTTCCAGTCGACGACCTCAATAATCGCCCCGGGATAGACTTGTCCCAGCTTTGCGGCTGCCGCCTTGTACAGCGCAACAGACCTTGCGTCCTCGCAAGCGAGTACCTTGATTTGGTCCTGGTACCATCCTGCATCAGAACCTCTCGGCGGACTACCCGGAGACTCCATCAGCACGTCGAGAACGGCGTTACCGATTTCATTCCGGACGTACGACCACTGGTCTTTAGGGATTGTACCACGGACATTCCCTCGGTCCTGGATTCCTATAAGGATCCAGCCCTAGGCTACCTCGGTAAAGCTGGGTTTGGCTACCGCAGGGTGATTCTGGTGCTTTTTCGGCGGTGGTTTAATATCCTCGTCGGACATTTGACGCTTGTATGGGGTTGCGCTTTCTACATTTGTTGGCAGAGAACCCCGTAAATTCGGCAGTAGAGCTCGCGCCCTTTCCACCGAATTCCTGGCGTTCTCTGACAGCGTTTCCAGCTGAAGGCCCTCATACCTTGACAGGACTTTTGCAGCCCTTCTCTTGTTCCTGTGAAACGATCGCTTGTGGAACTCTTCTTGAGAAGTGGTCCGACCCGTAGTTGCCCTCGCGATAGTACCCCCGGATCATGTCTTCTTTATGGCTCCTTCTCCTTTGGCTCAGTGTGACCAGATCGTGGGACCCCTGTCACAGCCGTGGGGAGAATAGTCGCCGTACCAGCGTCAGACGGGCGCCCAGCATCAGCAGGCGCGTCAGTGTTCGCCGTTGCCAGCACAACTACCTTCGCCGCCATACTGGTGCTTGCGCCCGTCAGATCACCTAAGACCGTATTGACTGAGGTTGCCCTCTTGTCGTCCATGGGAAGCCGATCCGTCGTTTCCAACGCAGTCGCTCCCCCGGTTGAAGTAGCTGTTGCGGCCCTGCTTTCCCTCGGCTCGGAGTGGCCAGGTCCAGAGACCCCTGCCACAGCCGTGGGAAAAATGGTTGCCGTTCGGGCGCTTGGTCGGTGTCCGGCAACAGCAGGCGCGCCAGGGTTCGCCGTTGCCAGCGCAACTCTCTTCACCGCCATACTAGTGCCGACCCCACCAAGTCGCTCTTCCTAGTTCACTAGTTCCTCTCCCTGTGGAGGAGGACGTAATTTCTTTTTTTGCTTGTTTTTTATTCATCTTGTTCGCACGACCCCTTGCTAGGCGATGCCAGCTTAGGGTCACCTTATTGAAAAGGGGGAAAACTGTCGTCCGCCGCGGCAGAGCCCCTTACCGCGGTAAGACTATTTATACTCTCTGAGGCGGCCCAGTATCAGAGATGCTCCATACAAATACAGCCAGATTAACCTCCCGGCTGCAAACCATCCTATGGGCACGGTGCCGCATAACACCCTGGACTAGGCCACCGCAGTCATGGAGATCCATATGAACCTGCATCCTACTGGGTGGAATAGTCCCGTGGTCAGCGACTAAGCCCTCGCATCGCGTCAAGATGTCTGTCCGTCGCGAGAGCGAGTATAACCAAGTCCAGGGAGAAGTGGTATGTGAAGTCCTAATTGGGAAGGTCATGGTTCTACACAGGCTCATTGTGGCGGGGATTGTTGATGAAGTCATATTGGGAGTGGACTTCTTAGTTGACCATTACATCAAGATCGATATGCAGAGAAGGGTTATGGGTTATGAGAACCAGGATGTACCATTTAAGATCAGTTTGGAAAATAAGTGAGTGCTGGTGGAGGAGATTCGACAGAGACCACGAATGTCAAGGAAAGTAGATCGAGCAAAGGTTGATGGAACAAATGGGCCAAACAAATCAAAACCGAAGGTACCTGTGAGAGAAACACTGGCATTGAAAAGCCCTAACGGACGCACTAAAACGAAGGAAAGAATTTCGCAGAAAGAATGCAAGGGTGGTTTCACGCCAGGGCACACTACCGTTGTGAAGCGTCGGAACGATACTGATTATGCGAAGCCAATCCGTCAAGCGCAAGCTCTACGAAGGAGTTCATTGGCCAAACAACAGGATGTGAGGGAACGAACCAGAGTAATTAGTAGTACGATGAAACACAGGTACAATGAGAACAATAATTGGGAAGGTTTCTTGGCGGGAGATTTGGTACTGTCATACAACCCTCACCGGCGGAAAGGTGTTCCATTCAAATTTCGGTGCCGTTGGGATGGCCCGTACAAAGTTGTGAAGAAGATCAGTGATACCATCTACCGCATAAAAACAATTGGGAAGCCACGAAGTAGAAGAGTGGTATAATTGGAGATGCTACCGACATTTAGATCGAGAGATTTGTCTGGTCGGGACGATCAGACTTAGTTGGAGGGCAGTGTTACGAATATAAGCAACACTAAGGGGTACTGTCATCTCTAAGCAGATGCTAAGCATTGACTTGTATGCACATCAATAATTCAATCATTATGTCTGCACATATGTACGTACACGCAGCGGAGAAACAACGCCCAAACACATGCAGATATCTTATCTGAGATGCTCTCAAAAGTATGCAATTGTAATTGTGAAGTGTCGCTCACAAATACCCGCGCATATGAGAGCTACACACGTGCATCTGTAGTTATAATTATATACCAGTAACTAAGTAAATTCTGAAGCCCCTAGAAGATTTAACGAGGAAATCACACATTATAAAAGCAGCAACAGTAGAGGCGTGACAATGAGTTTGATTTAAGCATTCCATCTGTCAAGCAATAGCAGTGTTATTTTTGAAAGTACTTTAATAAAGGCCATTTTGCATTATTGAATAGTGGTGTTATTTATTCAAAAGTTTAGTGATTCCAACTTTAGCAGAAGATTTGAAACAAGCGGAATTGCAGTAAATTCGTTACAATATTGTTGTGTGAAAAAATCATAGAGATCGGTGGTATATATAGCATATATATATACTACATATATATTTTTTTTTGCAATTTCAGCCCCATTTACCAGCAGGAAGCTTCAAATTTCACCAAATACTTACGTGTATGGCATACATTGTTGTCTGAAAAAATCATAGAGTTCGGTGGTATATATAGTATATATATCATACAACCGATTGTTCAGATAAGAAACTTTGCGCAATTTCTGCCTCATTTTAACAGCAACAGAAGCTTAAAATTTCACCAATTGCTTACGTATATAGAATATATTGTTGTCTGAAAATGTCATAGAGAGAGGTGGTATATATAGTATATATATATATAGTTTATATATATATAGTTTATATATATATTTTCGCAATTTTGGCCCTATTTTAACAGCCAGAAGCTTCAAATTTCACCAAATGCTTACGTATATAGCGTATATTGTTGCCTGAAAAAATCATAGAGATTGGTGGTATATATAGTATATATCTCATACAACCGATTGTTCAGATAAGAAACTTCGCAATTTCTGCCCCATTTTAACAGCTATATGCTTCAAATTTCGCCAATTGCTTACGTAGATAGCATATATTGTTGTCTGAAAAAATCATAGAGATCGGTGGTATATATAGTATATATCTCATACAACCGATTGTTCAAATAAGAAACTTTGCGCAATTTCTGCCCCATTTTAACAGCTATAAGCTTCAAATTTCACCAAATGTTTACGCATGTAGCGTATATTGTTGTCTAAAAAATCATAGAGATCGGTGGTATATATATTATATACCCCATATAAACTGTCATTTTTGCCCCTTTTTTACGGCTAGAAGCTTCAAAATTCATCACGTTTCATCAAATACTTACGCTTACGTCATATATTGTTCAAATACGTGATTCGTAGTCATAGTTTTTACATGCAGACCACAAAAAATCTGAAACTTTGCATCCTCACCCAAAGTACCTACCTGTTTTTATACCTTTCATGAAAATGAAATGGTATATTAATTTCGTCACGAAACCCAAAATTGTAAGTCCTTAAAGGAAAATAGATAGACCCACCATTAAGTATACCGAAATAATCAGGTTGAAGAGCTGAGTTGTTTTAGCCATGTCCGTCTGTCCGTCCGTTAACACGATAACTTGAGTAAATTTTGAGGTATCTTGATGAAATTTGGTATGTAGGTTCCTGAACACTCATCTCAGATCGTTATTTAAAATGAACGAAATCGGACTATAACCACGCCCACTTTTTCGATATCGAAAATTTCGAAAAACACAAAAAGTGCGATAATTCATTACCAAAGACGGATAAAGCGATGAAACTTGGTAGGTGAGTTCAACTTATGACGCAGAATAGAAAGTTAGTAAAATTTTGGAAAATGGGCGTGGCACCGCCCACTTTTAAAAGAAGGTAATTTAAAAGTTTTGCAAGCTGTAATTTGGCAGTCGTTGAAGATATCATAATGAAATTTGGCAGGAACGTTACACCTGTTACTATATGTACGCTTAATAACATAAGAAAAGTACGTTGTCGTGAACGGTTGTGTTTTTTCCGTGCTCTGAGTTTTTCTTCTTTTTTTAATTTAATTTTTGAGTTTTTAACTTTTTTATGTAATGCCGGTTAACAATCAAAAATTGTGTTAGAGACATTGAATCTTGTTTGCCTTTTTTTCTGTGCATATCATATTTGATTTATTATGCCTTGTTTATGTGGCTACAGAGTTGAGCGCGCTCAAACTTCAGTGCAGTGTGAAAATTGCAGGGAAATTTATCATATGAATTGTGTTGTTGGTAACATGCCTGCCGATTTCAATCATCTTAATAATGCTTATAATATATACATCTGTGGATTGTGTGCTCCCGCTCAGCAAGACGAGTCGTCGTTACAACAACAACAAGCCACACAAGTGCAAATGACAATTCCGCGCTCTGATATTGTTAATAATTTGCTGAGTTGAAAATTGTCAATACTCAACTTCTTTCTGCTATGACTGCTTTGCGCGAAGATAATGAGTGCTTACGTCATAAAACCGATTCTCTTCAAGCTGAGGTTCGTGACTTGCACTGTAAGCTCAACGAAAATAATTCTTTATCTCAATTGCTCACACAATTGAAAGTTTCTGTAGTGTAAACAAAAAAAACTCTGCATCATCAATGCGGACAGCCTCTGCGTGCTCCCCAACGGGTGCTACTGGCTCCGTCGACGTCGCTGCTATTGCCGATGTATTATCAGCTGGTATTGGTACTACTGCTCAACCACCGTTGTTGTTGTTGCCTAATGATGCTGCTGTTGTTAACAACGTTTCAACTGTGACGCCATTTTCTAACGCCATTGCTTTGCAATCTTCTTCGTCTCCTGCAGTTGTTGGTAATCAAAACGAATGGAAGACAGTGCTAAATAAAAAAAATGCAAACGAAGAAATAAAACTCAACATAACAAAGAAAGCGCTTCTAACAATGATAATGCTGATGCAGGTACCACAGGTACTAGTTTAATGCCGGATAGTGCTGAAAGCAACAATAATGCTGTCATTGCTAATGTTAGCATTAGACCAAGTCCCAATAATGATAATGCTGATGCAGGTACCACAGGTACTAGTTCAATTCCGGATAATGCTGTAAGCAACAATAATGCTGTCAATGCCAATGATAACATTAGACCCTCCCCAATTATGGTAATAAAATTAATTCGCGCTTGCTAGCGCCACCTTTACTTGTTGGGTCGGGCATTAATGGTGACTTAAGTGCTGTTTCTAAAAGGAAGTGGTTGCATATTTCGCCTTTCTCTGCTAGGTCACATCCGATAAATTAAAATTTCATATTTCTCAACATACTGGCATTGATGTTAACTCCATTGCTTGTTTTCCGCTGGTGAAGACTGGCGTGGATCCTAATTCTCTGCGATATAAAAAAAATAAATAAATTTAAGGCGCGATAACCTCCGAGGAGATCTAAGGCCGAGCTTCTCTTCCAATTTGCGTCGTGCTCCTCTTGATTTTCCCTACAAATTGGCCGGACGGAACCGACATGTTTTATGCCGACTCCGAACGGGATCTGCAAGGCAGATGAGAGCTTTTCATGGCAGCAATACACCCGGAGCGCTTGCCAAACACTGCCGAGGGGCGACCCCGCTCTCTGCGATATATTAATTTTAAATTGGGTGTTGAGGAAAGTGCACTACCTAAGCTATTGGTGCCTGACTTATGGCCTTCAAACATTGCTGTGCGTCCTTTTAATTTCCGTTCAAAAAACGACGAGGTCCAACCGATGTCCAATGGCAATCGGTTGGGTCAGATGGTACAAGGAACCGTCTAAATATTTCTAATATTCATTCTTACAAGGATCTTAAAGTTTATTTTCAAAACGTATCAGGTCTAAGAACCAAGTCTGACTCACTATATACGATGAGTTCAAACTTGGATTATGACATCTTTGTTATTGTCGAGACTTGGCTAAATGACACTTTTATGGATGGTGAATTTTTCGATGAAAAGTTATTCTGCGTTTTTCGTAAAGATCGCGATGCATTAAAAACTGGTCTGTCTAGAGGAGGAGGCGTTTTAGTTGCGGGTGGACGAAAATATCAAGCGACTTTGGAGCCATTGCCGAATGCTGATTCTCTTTTAGATATTCTTTGCGTTTCTGTACATGGAGTTTCTAAACTTTTAATTTGTGCTTCTTATGTACCGCCTACTAGTAGTGATTTACTTTATAAAGAGCATGTTGATAATATTTTGGCCTTAGCATCTAGTCTGAAAATGTTTGCGTTTTTGGCGACTTCAACCTCAGTAATCTAGAATGGTCTACTTTTGATAATAGTCGGGGGCTTCTTCCTAAGTCTTCAAATGCGTTTGCTGAAACCTATTTGATTGACGGCTTCTCAAGATGTGACCTTAGTCAGATTAACAGTTTTAATAACAGTCTTAATAGAATATTAGATCTCATATTTTTAAGTGATAATATCAATTTTTGCCTCCAGGAATATCTAGACCCTCTGTCCACTCCTGGGCCCCGTCATGTACCGCTTGTTCTTCATTTGGAATTTTGTGAGTTTAATACTTACGTAGGAGATTCACTTTCCAAGTTTTGTTTTGAAATTTGCAATGTTGATGCTGTTAATGCGGCAATTGAGTCTATTGATTGGGATTCGCTATTTGCTGAGGTTGAAGCTACCGGTTGTTTTAATATTTTTAAGAATAATTTAAATTGCATTTGTTGTGAACATATTCCGAGTGTAAAAAAAAAGGTTTATAAAATTCCTTGGTTCACAAAAGGGTTGGAAAAACTGAAGAATTCGCGAAACAATTTTTTCAAAAAATTTAAAAAATCTAGGTCTCCTACTTCCAAAGAATTGTATTAAAAATATTTGAAAGAATTTAAGTCATTGAGCAAAGTTTTGAAGCGTAAATTTGAAGACGATATTAAAGTGAATCCGACGGCTTTTTGGCGTTATGTTAAGTCAAAGAGATCGTGTTCTAGTATTCCCTCTGCTGTATTTAAAGATACACAAGCGGATTCGGCTTTAGATGCTGCAAATCTTTTTGCAGATTTTTTCAACATGAATTTCGAGGCTGACTCTGACTTGAGTAGTGGTTGTTTTTTAGTGGCTTGGATGCTAGTGGTTTTTCACTAAACTTTGGGGCTCTTGAACTCCCTTTAGATGATATTGAACTTGGGATTCGTCAAATCAAAATGTTGTCACAGATTGATGTTGATGGGTTGTCCTCTCACCTTTTTAAAAACTGCGCAGCTCTCGCCTACCCGATTTGGCTGCTTTTTAATAAATCCCTTGAGCAAGGTGTCTTCATTGATGCATGGAAAATCTCATTTATCACGCCAGTTTTTAAATCTGGCAATAAAAATGATATTTCCAATTAGCGCCCTATTTCTAAAATGTCTACTGTCTCAAAACTTTTTGAATGCATAGTGAAAAATAAAATTTTTTCTCCATCCATCATCTCATCTCTGTTGATCAGCATGGATTCATGTCTGGGAGATCAACCACTTCTAATTTAGCAGTTTTCTCCGAATACTGCATTGAAGCCTTTAGTAACCGCGCTCAAGTTGACACCATGTATACTGATTTTTCGAAAGCGCTTGATAAAGTTAACCATCGTATTTTGTTATCAAAGTTACAAAGTTTTGGCTTACATACAAATTTTTTAAATTGGATTAAATCGTATCTTTCTAATCGATCATGTGAAGTTGTAGTTGATGTGGTGTCCTCGTATTCTTTTATTGTCTCCTCTGGGGTTCCTCAGGGAAGTATATTGGGTGTCCTATACTTTTTGTGATGTTCATCAATGATATTACTACTTGTTTTAAATATTCTAAATTTCTCTTGTATGCTGATGGCATGAAGATTTTTAGCAATATATCGAGTTCCTCTGACTCGGCGAAACTTCAGAGTGAACTTGACAATGTTGTAGCTTGGTGTCAGAAAAATATGCTTCCCTTAAACATTAAAAAATGCTCCCATGTCTCCAATTCCAAGTCCCGTACTCTTATCCCTACTTCATATTTTATTGGTGGCTCACAACTTGACATTGTTTCTAAAATCACTGATCTTGGGGTGGTCTTTGATTCCAAGTTTACTTTTCATAGCCATCTTAACTATACCATAGCTAAGTCGTACTCTATGCTGGCTTTTGTCAAACGTTTCAGTTCAGATTTCTCGGATCCGTATACTTTAAAGACACTCTTTACTTCACTGGTACGCTCGAAACTAGAATATGCTGCTTTCATTTGGCGTCCGTATTATTCTTGTCATATTAGTCGATTGGAGAGAGTTCAGAAAATCTTTATTAAGTATGCTCTGCGACCCCTTCATTTTGAGCTTCCAGTTCCCGCTTATGAATCTAGATGTTTGCTTATCGGTCTTAAGACACTAAATTGTAGGATAACCTTATCTTTAACTTTCATTTTTAATTTGATATCTGGGGTGGTGGATTGCCCCTTTTTACTTGAACGTATTTTCTTTATTACTCCTAATATTTGTTTAAGGAATCATGCGATATTTTATGTGGGGCTGGCGAGGACCAATTATGCTGCCAATGCTCCTGTTGTCAGAGAGAGAAATCTTCAGTTTTGGATTTCTCCTTTTGTGAAAATAGGTTTAAAATGCTACCTCATGACAAGTTAAGTTAGTTGGTATTTGTCTACATTTGTAACTAGTCTGTAACAAATGTAACAATTTCAAGATCAAATAAATAAATAAATTAATTAATAAATAATAAAAATTAGTAAAATCGGAGAACTACCACGCCCACTTAAAAAAAAATTTTTTTAAGTCAAATTTTAACAAAAAATTTAATATCTTTACAGTATATAAGTAAATTATATCAACATTCAACTCCAGTAATTATAGGGTGCAACAAAATACAAAAATAAAAGAAAATTTCAAAATGGGCGTGGCTCCGCCCTTTTTAATTTAATTTGTCTAGGATAACTTTGATGCCATAAGTCGAACAAAAATTTACCAATCCTTGTGAAATTTGGTAGGGGCTTAGATTCTAGGACGATAACTGTTTTCTGTGAAAAAAGGCGGAATTGGTTGAAGCCACGTCCATTTTTTATACACAGTCGACCGTCTGTCCTTCCGCTCGGCCCTTAACACGATAACTTGAGCAAAAATTGATATATCTTTACTAAACTCAGTTCACGTACTTACCTGAACTCACTTTGTATTGGTGTAAAAAATGGCGGAAATCCGACTATGACCACGCCCACTTTTTCGATTTCGAAAATTGCGAAAAATTAAAAAAATTCCATAATTCTATACCAAATACGAAAAGAGGGATGAAACATGGTAATTGGATTGGTTTATTGACGCAAAATATAACTTTAGAAAAAAACTTTGTAAAATGGGTGTGACACCTACCATATTAAGTAGAAGAAAATGAAGAAGTTCTGCAGGGCGAAACAAAAGCCCTTGGAATTATGGCAAGAATACTGTTCGTGGTATTACATATATAAATAAATTAGCGGTACCCGACAGATGAGGTTCTGGGTCACCCTGGTCCACATTTTGGTCGATATCTCGAAAACGCCTTCACATATACAACTACCACCACTCCCTTTTAAAACCCTCATTAATACCTTTAATTTGATACCCATATCGTATAAACACATTATAGAGTCACCCCTGGTCCACCTTTATGGCGATATCTGGAAAAGGCGTCCACCTTTAGAACTAAGGCCCACTCCGTTTTAAAATACCCATTATCACCTTTCGTTTGATACCCATATTGTACAAACGCATTCTAGAATCAACTCTGGTCCATCTTTATAACGATATCTCGAAAAGGCGTCCACCTATAGAACTAAGGCCCACTCCCTTTTAAAATACTCATTAACACCTTTCATTTGATACCCATATCGTACAAACAAATTCTAGACTCACCCCTTGTCCACCTTTATGGCGATATCTCAAAGAGGAGTCCACCTATGGAACTAAGGCCCACTCCCTTTTAAAATACTCATGAACACCTTTCGTATGATACCCATATTGTACAAAAGCATTCTAGAGTCACGCTGGTCCACCTTTATGGCGATATCTTGAAAAGGCGTCCACCTATAAAACTAACGCCCACTCACTTTTAAAATACTCATGAGCACCTTTCGCATGATACCCATATTGTACAAACGCATTCTAGAGTCACCCCTGGTCCACCTTTATGGCGATATCTCGAAAAGGCGTCCACCTATAGAACTAAGCCCACGCCTTTTTAAAATAATCATTAACACCTTTCATTTGATACCCATATCGTACAAACAAATTCTAGACTCACCCCTGGTCCACCTTTATGGCGATATCTCGAAAAGGCGTCCACCTATAGACCTAATGCCCACTCCCTCTTAAAATGCTCAGTAACGCCTTTCGTTTGATACCCATATCGTACAAACATTCTAGAGTCACCCTTGGTCAACCTTTATGGCGATATCTGGAAAAGGCGTCCACCTTTAGAACTAAGGCCCACTCCGTTTTAAAATACCCATTATCACCTTTCGTTTGATACCCATATTGTACAAACGCATTCTAGAATCAACTCTGGTCCATCTTTATAACGATATCTCGAAAAGGCGTCCACCTATAGAACTAAGGCCCACTCCCTTTTAAAATACTCATTAACACCTTTCATTTGATACCCATATCGTACAAACAAATTCTAGACTCACCCCTGGTCCACCTTTATGGCGATATCTCAAAGAGGAGTCCACCTATGGAACTAAGGCCCACTCCCTTTTAAAATACTCATGAACACCTTTCGTATGATACCCATATTGTACAAACGCATTCTAGAGTCACGCTGGTCCACCTTTATGGCGATATCTTGAAAAGGCGTCCACCTATAAAACTAACGCCCACTCACTTTTAAAATACTCATGAGCACCTTTCGCATGATACCCATATTGTACAAACGCATTCTAGAGTCACCCCTGGTCCACCTTTATGGCGATATCTCGAAAAGGCGTCCACCTATAGAACTAAGGCCAACTCCCTTTTAAAATACTCATTAACACCTTTCATTTGATACCCATATCGTACAAACAAATTCTAGACTCACCCCTGGTCCACCTTTATGGCGATATCTCAAAGAGGAGTCCACCTATGGAACTAAGGCCCACTCCCTTTTAAAATACTCATGAACACCTTTCGTATGATACCCATATTGTACAAACGCATTCTAGAGTCACGCTGGTCCACCTTTATGGCGATATCTTGAAAAGGCGTCCACCTATAAAACTAACGCCCACTCACTTTTAAAATACTCATGAGCACCTTTCGCATGATACCCATATTGTACAAACGCATTCTAGAGTCACCCCTGGTCCACCTTTATGGCGATATCTCGAAAAGGCGTCCACCTATAGAACTAAGCCCACGCCTTTTTAAAATACCCATTAACACTCTTCATTTGATACCCATATCTTAAAACAAATTCTTGAGTCAGCCCTTGTCCACCTTTATAGTGATATCCCTAAAACGCGTCCACCCATAGAACTATGGCCTACTCCCTCTTGAAATACTCTTTAATACCTCCCATTTGGTACACAGGTCATACATTGTCTCCATAGCTCTCAGTTGATTATGTAATGTTCGGCTACACCCGAACTTGGCGTTCCTTACTTGTTTTATTTTATATTTATCTTAAAAATCGTTTAGGTATGTACATCTGTTCACTATATATTTCTTATCTTATACATCCGATTATTTGGAGATTACGAACGGGATAAGATTATTGTTCAGCGCCATTCATGAAAGGTATGAAGTCTTCGGCACAGCCGAAGACAGTCCCGTCCTTACTTGTTTTAATTGGAAAAACCTCTATTTTACTACACACGTAAGTGTACCTTTCAGCTTATAAGCTCATTTAGTACTTTTTTTCCTCTATTACAAAAATAAAATACATTAGACAAAATAATTTTTAAACAGATAACTTGATAAGCAGGCTAACGTAGCCCATATACATATTTTATTTTCACCTTGCGGACGGGGCCGGGGGTAAAGGCTAGTATATATTATAAATGGGAAAGTTTGGATGTTTGGATGTTTGGATGTCCAGACGTTTGTCTTTGTGACTCAAGCACGCAAGAACTGCTGGACGGATTTGGATGAAATTTGGCACACATATAGCCAATAGTCTAGAAGGATCTACTAGCTATATGTTTTTGGTCTCCGCACCTAGGAACAGATATAATTTAATTATTAAATTTTTTCGTTTTTGTGACTGAATCCCGCCAGAACGGCTACACGGATTTTGACGAAAATTGGGACACAGACAATAGTGTACTGGCGGTTCCACGACCCCTTCGAACAATTACGTTTCAATAATTTTTACACATTATAACTTTACGTTTACTGACCCTCTATTACAAACTCAATAGGTCTAATAAGTCGAAGGCTTGCAAAGTGAGTAGTGACACCATCCGTCCCCTCCCCCCCCCCCCCCCCCACCTCCTCTACACCTCTGGTGCAAAATCTATAAATTGTTACAGCTCAATACAAATGTTTTCCTAAATCAATAATTTTTGGTATCTGGCTCATACAGATCAAGATCTAAACAATTTTTGGAAAAACGATGGTTGGTGCTCTCCGTCTCCTCCCTCCTTCAATTGTTTTTATTAACACGCTTTCATTCCATTCAACGCGCCTTTTACCTTATTAACATGCTTTTATTATCCGCTTCACCTTTTTTGTAATCCCGTCAGGGTCATATCGGGACCCTTCCGGGATCATTTCTGGATGGTTTTCGGGATCCGTTCGGGATTCAGTCGGGGTCTTTTCGGGACTTTTACGGGGCTATTTCGGGATCATTTTGGGACTCTTCCGTGGTCATTACTCTATAGTTTTCGGGATTCGTCCGGGATCCAGTTGGGTTTATTTTGGGACTTTTCGGGACTATTCCGGGATCATTTCGGGACTATTTCGGTATAATTGGGAACCCTTCCACATCATTTCTGGGTTGGTTTCGGGATCCGTCCGGCATCCCGTCGGGGTAACTTCGGGAATTTTTCTGGGCTATTTCGAGATCATTTGCGTACCCTTTAGAGACCAATTCTGGATGGTTTTCGGGATCCGTCCGGGATCCCGTCTGAGGCATATCGGTACTTTCTATGCACTATTTCGGTATCATTTTGGGACCCTTACGGGATCATTTCTGAGCAGTTTTCGGGATCCGTCCGGCATACCGTCGGAGTTAGTTCGGGATTTCATTTCGGACTATTCCGGGATAATCTCAAAACCCTTCCGACATCATTTCTGGATAGTTTTCAGGATACGTCCGGAATCCCGTGTGGGTTGTTTCGGGCCTCTTTCGGGAGTATTCCAGGATAATTTGGTGATCCTTCCGCGAACATTTCTGGATGGTTTTCGGGATCCCGTCGGGATTATTTCTGGACTCTTTCGGGATCATTTGCGGACTCTTCCGGGATAATTTCTGTATAGTTTTCGGGATCCGCCCGGCATCAAGTCGGGGTTATTTTGGGACTTTTTCGGAACTATTCTGTGATCAATTGGGGATCCTTCCGAGATCATTTCGGAATCATTTGGGGACCCTTCCGGCATCATTTCTGGATTGGTCTTGGGATCCGTCAGGCATGACGCCGGGATAATTTCGCGAATTTTGATGCACTATTTCAGGATCATTTGCATACCCTTCAGTGATCAATTCTGGATGGTTTTCGGAATCCCGTCGGGGTCATTTTTCGACTTTTTCTGGACTATTTTGGGATCACTTGAGGCCCCTTAAGGGATCATTACTCGAGGGTTTTAGGGATCCGTCTGTGATCCCGTCGGGGTAATTTCGGGACTACTCCGAAATCATTTCTGGTTGGCTTTCGGGATCCCTTCAGGGTCATTTCGCGGCCTTTTCGGGACTATTCCGGGATCATTCCGGTACCATTTCTGGATGGTTTTCGGGATCCCGTCGGGGTCATTTGTGGACTTTTTTGGGACTATTTCGGGATCATTTCTGGATAGTATTCGGGATCCGTCAGGGTTATTTTGGGACTTTTCGGGACTATTTTGGGGCAGTTTGGGACCCGTCCGGGATCATTTCTGTATGATTTTCGGGATTTGTCCGGGAATCCCATCAGGGTAATTTCGGGACTATTTCGGGATCACTTTGGGACCCTTCTGGGATCATTTCTGGATAATTTTCGAGATCCGTCCGGCATCCCACCAGGGTCTTTTTGGGACCTTTTCGGGACTATTTCGGGATCATTTGGGGATCCTTCCGGGATCATTTCTGGATGGCTTTCGGAATTCGTCCGGTATCCCGTTTGGGTAATTTCGGAACTTTTCTGGACTATATCAGAGTAATTTCGGGAATTTATCGGGATCATTTATAGATGGTTTTCGGAATCCCCGAATGGTCATTTCGGGACTATTTCGGAATAATTTGGGGACCCTTCCGCCATCATTTCTGGATGGTTTTCGGGATCTGTCGGGTGGTTTCGGGACTTTTTCGGGATAATTTTAGGACCCTTAAGGGATCATTTTTGGATGGTTTTCAGCATCCGTCCGAGACCTCGTTGGGGTCATTTCGGTATTTTTCCTGGACTATGGTGGGATAATTTAGGGACCCCTCTGGGATATTTCCTGGATGGTGTTTGGGGTCCATCCGGGAGCCCGTCAGGGTCAATTCGGACCTTTTTTGGGACTATTTCGGGATCATTTCAGTACCCTTCAGGCATCATTTCTGTATGATTCTCTTGATCAGTCTAGAATCGATCGCGTCGTGTCATTTCGGGACATTTTTGGGAGTATTCCGGGACCATTTGGAGACCTTTCTGGGAGCAATTCTGGTTTTCGGGATCGATCGGCGATACCGGCGATGTAATTTGTGGCTTTCGATCAATTGGGGACCCTATCAGGTTATCAGCTAGTTTTTATACCATTACATAAATAAAATACATTATACAGATTTTTTTTTTAACAGATAACTTGATAAGCAGGATAACGTGAATAGCCCATATGTTTTATTTTCTCCTTGCGTACGGGGCCGCGGGTAAAGGCTAATAATATTATAAACGAGAAAGTTTGGATGTTTGTGTGTCCAGACGTTTGTCATTGTGACTCAATCACGCCAGAACGGCTACACGGATTTTGACGAAATTTTGGGATACAGACAATATTCTACTGGAGACATTTTTTCGCACATGGAAAAGAGGGGGCGGTTCCACGACCCCTTCGAACAATTACTTTTTAATAATTTTTACACATTATAACTTTACGTTTACTGACCTTCACCAATATTACTAACTCAATAGGTCTAGTAAGTCGAGGGCATGCAAAATGAGCAGTGTCACCCTCCGTCCCCGTCCGGCATTCCGTCGGGGTAATTTCGGGAATTTTTCTGGACTATTTCTGGATCATTTGCGTACCCTTCAGAGATCACTTCTGGATGGTTTACGGGATCCGTCCGGGATCCCGTCGGGGTCATATCGGAACTTTTTCTGGACTATTTCGGTACCATTTTAGGACCCTTCCGGGATCATTTCTGGGTAGTTTTCGGGATGCGTTCGGCATGCCGTCGGGGTAATTTCGGGACTTTTTCAGGACTATGTCAGCGTAATTTCTGGACTTTTACGGGATAATTTCTGCATGGTTCTCGGGATCCTTCCGGTATCCCGTCGGGATTATTTCGGGATCTTTTCTTGAATCTTATGGGACCCTTCCGGGATAATTTCTGGATAGTTTTCGGGACAATTTCGGGGTCAGTTCGGGACCCTTCCGAGATCATTTCCCGACTCTTTCGGGATCATTTGGGGCTCATCCGGTATAATTTCTGGGTAGTTTTTGGATCCCTCCGGGATCACGTCGGGGTCATTTTGCGACTTTCTCTGGACTATTTTGGGATCACTTGGGCCACTTAAGGGAGCATTACTCGACGGTTTTCGGGATCCGTCTGTGATCACGTCGGGGTAATTTCGCGACTATTCCGGGATCACTTCTGAATGGTTTTCGGGATCGCGCCAGGATCATTTTGGGAAGCTTCCAGGATAATTTCTTGATAGTTTACGGGATTCGTCCGGCACCCCGTCAGGGTCATTTTGGAGATTTTTCGGGACTATTTCGGGATCATTTGGCGATGCTTCCGGCATCATTTCTGAATGGTTTTCGGGAACCGTCTGTGATACCGTCGAGCTAATGTTGGGACTCTTCCGGGATCATTTGAGGATCCCTTCGCGATCTTTATCGTTTTCGGGATCCCGGCGGGGTAATTTCTGTCTTTTTCGGGACTATCTCGGGATCATTTTGGGATCCTTCCGGGATATTTTCTGTATAGCTTTCAGTATCCGTCTGGGATCGCGTCGGGATAGTTTGAGGCATTTACGAGACTATTCCAGGATCATTTAGGGATCCTTACTGGATCATGCCTGGATGGTTTTCGGGATCCCGTCTGGGTAATTTCGGGGCTTTTACGGGACTATTTCGGACCGTTCCGGCATCATTTCTGTATGGTTTTCGGGATTCGTCTGTGATCCCGTCGGACTAATTTCGGGTATACCCTCAGGGGATCATTTATGGATAGTTTTCGGTATCCGTACGGCATCCCACCAGGGTCATTTTGGGACCTTTTCGGGACTATTCCGGGAACATTTGGGGATCCTTACGGGATCTTTTCTGGATGGTTTTCGGGATTCGTCCGGGATCCCGTCGGGGTAATTTCGGGACTTTTTCTGGATTATATCAGGGTAATTTCGGAACTTTTACGGGATCATTTATAGATGGTTTTCGGGATCCCGTCAGGATCATTTCGGGACTATTTCGAAATATTTTGGGGACCCTTCCGGCATCATTTCTGGATGGGTTTGGGATCAGTCGAGGTCGTTTCGGGAGTTTTTCGGGATAATTTTGGGACCCTTGCGGCATCATTTCTGGATGGTTTTCGGGATCCGTCCGGACTTTATTCACACGTTATCAAAGTGGACTACCACGAAAGGCCACGGAACGCGTTAATAGTAATATCGCCAGGATAGCTCCTCTGAATACAGTTAAAATTGTTCCAGAAACTTTCCCGGAATTGAAGGATAGTATAAACATGAAAACTATAATATTGTTGGTGCGCCATCACTTGAGGTACAATAATTCGGTGATCCCTGGCTAGAATAAAACCAGCTCCTTAGTACAAAAATCCTTCCACCCTACTAAAATGGTTCGAAAAAAGAAACTGGCTTCGGATTGACTGGCGACGAGTCATAATCTCAGAATAGAGCAAAATAAATAATTTCAATTCATATGTATTTAATTAGCGAGCTTTACTCATATTGCTTTATACAATGGTTTTTGTAATTGATATTAGAGAAAAATTGTGAGTTTACAAACGGCGATGGTTACTAGGACATGTTTCTGTATTTCACTTCTTCATCAGCTAGCTTTTCGGGAGCTGAGCGTTGAACTCGAATTTCCAACATTCATATCAGTGCAAAGGTAGATGCCTTCAGCTGCTAAGCCATATGAATGTCCGGTTGTTCGCTGTACAATTGGTCTTTAAGAGTTGCCTTTTTGTTTATATTCCTTTTGATCATCATGTCGGCACATACACTCTATATGTAGTTTATTCCTAATGGTGTGGATATGATTTTTAGGCGCGATTTTGAAAGCTTAGTAACATTTGTTCGGATTTTTACAGTATTTGTTTTTAATACTTCTGCTGTTACTATTATATCAATATGATCATATGTATTTAATTAGCGAGCTTTATTCATATTGCTTTATACAATGGTTTTTGTAATTGATATTAGAGAAAAATTGTGAGTTTACAAACGGCGATGGTTACTAGGACATGTTTCTGAATTTCACTTCTTCATCAGCTAGCTTTTCGGGAGCTGAGCGTTGAACTCGAATCTCCAACATTCATATCAGTGCAAAGGTAGATGCCTTTAGCTGCTAAGCCATATGAATGTCCCGTTGTTCGCTGTACAATTGGTCTCTAAGAGTTGAAAGCTTAGTATCAAAAGCGCGCCTAAAAATCAATTAGGAATAAACTACATACAGAGTGTATGTGCCTACATGGTGATCCTCTAAATTAATATTGAAAATAAAGTGTTTTTGAAAATTTAAAGTAAAGTCTTTTTTGATAAATGAGTTTCTGGCGGAGGAGACCGCCACGCGAATCAATCTAACAGAGACATGGCGACTATATGGAGGCGGCGCCCTCCAAGGCAATTAGCTGCGGTTAAGATAACGCCACATGGCGTTCCTACGAACCAACAGCATCGGATAAGGTAACACGACATGGCGACCGTGAAAGTTTTTGGTAGTAATACAGCAGCGGCATGGACACTGTTATAACTGCGGTGAGAGCGGAGGTTTAAAATAATTTTTCAAACAAAAAAAAGAACTTTCAAAATTCTAATAATAAAAAATTGGTTCAAACTAAATAAAAAGCGATTTTTTTTTCTACAATAAATTAATTAACATAATAAATGCGGAGATAATAAAATGGGAGCGTAACGTTTGCCTGTTTTAGAAAATTCTACCTCGCAAAATCCTGCAAAATGTTAAAAAATCCTGCATAGGTAAAATCCTGGTTTTCTAAAATTTTGCTTTTTCAAAATCCTGGTTTTGCGAAATTCTGCTTTTGCTGAATCCGGCTTGACAAATTCTGCTTTTAGTGTACTTACCCTTTAGATAAACTTTCTGAACAACGAAATGAAACGACATACGCAACGAAAGTATTCAAACTCATACACAGCGATTTTAGAAATCAAATAAACAACTTTATTCCTAATATGTTTTTATATATGTATGTGTGTATGTATGTAAATATTTTAGTCTAGTATATTGAAATATTTTTTGCAACTCTTCAAATAACTTGGTTGATTTAATTCATTCCTTTTTTTAATAACTCTTCGTAGTTGCTTGTTTTTTTTTTAATTATGTTTCTTTTCTTTCTTATTATTTCTCCATTTTCCCTTCTTTGTATTTGAGTTTTCACATAAATAAGCTCCTTTTGTAAATTTTATAAAGTGCGCACTTTTCAAAGTAATGACCTGTCCACTTTAACATTTTTTATATTACATTTAAATACAGAATTTTCTAATTCGGGATTCTGAGAAGCAGAATTTTAAAAAATCAGGATTTTAAAAAAGCAGGATTTTAAAAAAGCAGGAGTTAAAAAAAACAGGATTTTAAAAAGCAGGATTTTGCTTTCGGTATTTTGCAAAAACAGGATTTCTTTACCAACCCTAATAAAATGTATCTAACCAAATTAAATTTTCTACAAAAACTGTAATAATACTACGCAGAGATAATAAAAATTTTTCTAACTAAAAGCAGTTTTCTATAAAAACTCAATAATACTACGCAGAGATAATAAAAACTTTTCTAACTAAATGAGGTTTTCTACAAGAACTCTAATAATACTATGCAGAGATAATCAAAATTTTTCTAACAAAATAAAATTTTGTACAAAATTTAAATTATAATAAAATGCGGAAATAATAAAATTCACAAAATAAAATTTTCTACAAAATCTAAATTATAGTAAATTGCGGAAATAATAAAAATTCACAAAACACAATTTTCTACAAAATTTAAATTATAATAAAATGCGGAAATAATAAGAATTCACAAAATAAAATTTTCTACAAAATTTTAGTTATAATAAAATGCGGAAATAATAGTAATTTACAAAATAAAATTTTCTTATAAAAGTGGAGAAAGTGGATTCTATAACGGCATGCAAAAACTCATGCCACCCAAATAACGGAATAATAAACTGTACCACCGCTAGCAGCAGCGAACACCATCAGCAGCGAAAACTAGCAGCAGCATTGACATCGGTGGCAGCGAACATCATAGCAGCAGCAGCGAAAACCAGCAGCAGCATTAACATCAGCGGCAGCGTACATCATAACATCAGCAGTGAAGCAGCAAAATAAGTATATATATATATATATTATTAGACTGGGTCGATTTATTAACCGATATAGCGCCATCGATTTTGCGATAGGATTTGGGTTCGGGAAAAAAAGTTCCACTACGCAAAAAATAATTGTCGAGCATGCGAAATTTCATTTTTTTTTTTACTTTTTTCGACTTTGATTTTTAAGGTTTTTTTCATGACCTACTCAAAAATTTTCATTTCATTGTAAAATTTTTATCTATACCCTGTCCGGCCCAAAAATGTCCGCTAAAAACGTTGGCGATAACAGTTAAAAAAAAATGTTTTTTACATATGAAATTTTTTTTAGTAGGTCATGAAAAAAACCTTAAAAATCAAATTCAAGATAGGTCAAAAAAACTAAATTTCGCAGGCTCGAAAATTATTTTTGGGTATGCGTAGTGGAACTTTTTTTCCTGAGCCCAAATCCTATCGAAAAATCGATGGCAACGGTGCGTCCGTTTATATAAAATATTTTGAATTTTTTTGATTACAACGGTGCGTCCGTTTATATAAAACATTTTTGATTTTTTGACTACAACGGTGCGTCTGTTTATATAAAACATTTGGATTTTTTGATTACAACGGTGCGTCCGTTTATATAAAACACTTGGATTTTTTTTTTTGGAACGGTGCGTCCGCCTACATGTACGAATAAATTAAATCACTAATAATACCTCAGTTTTCAACAATTTTAGAATTTTCGAACCATTTTACAAATTTCAATATTTTCAGATATCCATTTTTTTTCAAGTTTCAATTCATTGTACAAATTTTCAATTTCTTTAAAATTTTCATACATTCAAACTACTATTAAAAAAATGTTCAATTCATTTTACAAATTTTCATATTTTCAAGCTTCCATTTTTCAAATTTTCAATTCATTTCACAAATTTAATTTTTTTTTTAAATTTCACATTTCCATTTTTCAAGTTTTCATTTTACTTCAAAGGCAATTTTTCAATACGTCTATTTTCCAACAAAATTTTAATTTCCAATCTATATATGGTGAACTAGATCAGTCAATTGCTTGTGTTTCTTTAAGGTTGTTGTGTTATGACAGACTGCATGCAAAAATTTAAAGAAAATCAAAAGGCATTTAATAAACTTTCATAAACGTTAAAAAACGAAGGTGGGACGAATACAAATCCTTTACAGACGGTTTGCTGCCCTCCTTATCCCGACTGATGCTCGCCAAAGGGAGCGTGCTTTCCGCAAGGTCATTGAATCCGCCTCGGCTCGCTTCATTTCCGCCGGTAGAATTCCCGAAATTCGGCCTCACTTTCCGGCGGATGACGCAAATTTAGCGAGAGAACGTGACCTTATAAGACAACTCGATCCCGGCGACCCCCAAATAAGGGATATAAACCAACGCGTCAGAGTGCTTGTGGATGAACACAAGCGGGCGAAATGGGAGGATCACCTAAGCGGTTGTAACCTCTCTGCCGGTGAAGGTAAGCTTTGGTCCACCGTAATGTCCCTATTGAATCCGGCTAAGCACAATGACAAAATTTCCTTCGCCTTTGGCGATAAAGTGCTGTCGGATGCGAAAAAATGCGCGAACGCTTTCTGCCGACAATATGTAATGCATTCTACGGTCGACAAAGATAGACGGAGGGCCAACAGACACGCACATAAACATAAATTCAGCGCGTCTCCAATTACCATCACCGCCAAAGAGGTTGAGGGTGCCATCGGTCATGCTAAACCATCCAAAGCAGTGGGCCCAGAGGGCATAGCCATGCCGATGCTCAAAAGCCTAGGGAAAGAGGGTTTCAAATATTTAGCACATGTCTTCAACCACCTTTGTCATTCCCGAAAAATGTAAAACGGCCAAGGTGGTACCGCTACTAAAGCCTCGGAAACCAGCTAACGTAGGAGGGTCATGTCGCCCGATATCTCTCCTATCGCCAGTAGCCAAGGCGCTTGAAGCCATTTTACTCCCCTACTTCAAAGCAAATTTGCAGCTAGCCTGCTATCAGCATGGCTTCATAAAACTCCATTCCACCACCACCGCGCTAAATGCCATTAACACCCAGATAAATTGCGGTTTAAATCAAAATCCCCACCATAGAACAGTACTCGTTACGCTAGACCTATCAAAAGCTTTTGATACGGCCAACCATAGCACGTTACTGCAAGACCTGGAAGGGTCTACCCTTCCCCCATGTCTTAAAAGGTGGACCGCAAATTATCTAGGCGGTCGGCAGGAACCGGTGCAATTTAGAAACGAAACATCAAAACCAAGAAGAATTAACCAAGGGGTGCCACAGGGCGGTGTACTATCCCCACTTTTGTTTAACTTCTACATATCAAAGCTACCTTCGCCACCAGAAGGAGTTAGTATCGCCTCCTACGCCGATGACTGTACAATAATGGCCACAGGCCCAGGCCCACAGATCGATGATCTTGTAACAGAATAAACGGCTACCTCCCTGATCTCTACAGTTTTTTCGCCTCGTGAAACCTGGAATTATCACCGACTAAATCCTCCGCGACCTTATTTACAACATGGACGTCCCAAATGTCGACCATTTTGAACATCCACGTCGATGGTACTACGCTACCGACTGTCCTACGCCCCAAAATCTTGGGTGTGACGTTTGATCAGGATCTACATTTTGGTGAGCATGCAGCCGCAATTGTACGGAAAATCCAGAGCCGTAATAAAATCCTCAAATCTCTGGCTGGAAGTACTTGGGGAATAGACAAAGAAACGCTCATTATCACATACAAAGGAATTGGCCAGCCGATTGCATGCTACGCGTCCCCTATATGGTCGCCATGCCTAAAAATTACTCACTGGAAGAAGCTACAGGCCTGCCAAAATACTGCTCTCAGAACCGCCACGGGCTGTCTTCTTATGTCCCCAGAACACCATCTACATAATGAGGTGAGAATACTCCCCATCAGGGAGAGAAATGAGATGCTAACCAAACAGTTCCTGTTGAATACCCAGAAACCTGGGCATCCCAACAGACATTTGATTGATGAGCCAACACCGCCCAGGGGCTTAAGGAGTCAACTCCGTAAGCATTATGAGGAAATACGGAACCTGAGAACTCAGTCGTATGAAGCCAAAAAACATAATCAGGTCCTTGGTGAACTCCACAAACAGGCGTCGGACCGTTATGCCATTAATTGCACGGTGAATTTAGTACTCAAAGAACAGTACCCAAAACTAGCGGAGGAGGAACGCATACTCCCCTGGGCAATACGAGTCACTCTAGCTCAACTTCGATCTATATACGATAACAGGTTAAACTCTTACCTATCCAAAATCAACCCCGGCATAGAAAATGTATGCCCCGCTTGCAACGTGTCCCCACATGACACTACCCATCTCTTTAATTGTAATGTGGACCCAACGCCTCTAACACCCCTCTCATTATGGTCCACCCCTGTTGAAACTGCAAGTTTCCTTGGACTCCCGTTAGAGGATATTGATGACAACTTTATATCGGTCGCACCTATTGGGTGGGGTGAAGCACTGCTACAACAACAACAAGATTTATTAAAATTACAAAGTGCGTTTTGCAAAATCGTCCATTGTCAACTAACGTAGTAAAACTTAACGAGTATAAAAAGTCTCTCATAGCCACTTATAATAATATTATTATAATTGCAAAGAAAAGTTAAACTAACAACCTTAAAGATATTCAAGTTAAACTTGACCGCTGTAGGGAGTTATTGGTGAAGTGTTTTGATAAGTTAAATTGCGAAATATAAATTCCATTAGATCCGTTGAGCTTCATTGAGTATAGTGATCTGGTGCAAATAGAAACCGAAGAAAAGTACTCGGACGCTAAAAACTAACTTTCTGTAAATTTTCACATTTCAAAAAGCTCTTCGTTACCTAATATCAAACATTCACTCACAGAAACTACTAGTCCATCAAGTAATTCAGATTATAATAAAGTTTTTACTAAAATGGCAAGAGTAGAAGAAAAGAAATCTTGTATAAGCCTTTGTGCATCGGTAGTTAGGGAAAATTATTGTGGAGATCCGTTAGCGCTCGAGTCATTTCTTGATAAAATTAGTTTAATCGAAGATTTAGCAGAACCGAACTTGACCAGTACATTAATAGCATTTTTAAAATCATAGTTAGGGGGAAAAGCCCGTGAAGCAATACCAATGCAAGTAACTTCAGTTAATGAAATCAAAGTAGCTCTACGTAGTAGGATCAAACCAGACAACTCGAAAGTTGTAGCAGGGAAAATCGCAGCGTTGCACGTTAATAACAACAATTATACAGATTTTGCCAAAAAAGTTGAAGATTTAGCTGACTCACTTGATTGGTCTCTTATTATTGAAGGGATCACTCAAGCGAAAGCTCATGAAATGGCAGTTGAACAAACGGTTAACGAGTCTCGCTTAAACGCAAGATCCGATTTAGTCAAAACTATTTTAGCCTCAACGGGATTTACTGATCCGAAAGGTGTCGTAGCGAAACTAATTGTAGAACAATATAACGAAGTAAAAGAGCGTCAGGTTTTAGATATTCGATCGCGTGGTAACAATACATTGAGAAATTTACGTGGTAGTTATCGTGGTTTTTACCCTAATGGTAGCTATACTGTTTATAGAAATAATAGTTCATTTTCATACAACAGCAACCGTAACGGTAACAATAGTCAACGATATCGATATGCTAACGGAAATAGATACCAAAATAACAACAATAGTAATACACTTTAAAATTCAAATTCAAATAACAGTAATAATAGCGGTAACAATTCAAGATCGTCAAACGGTAGAGGTAGAAATGCAAACGTCCGCACTTTAAACGCGAATGCCCCTCAGGAGCGAACACTGGGGGAGGACGAACTAAGCGAGTAAGCGACTTTCCCTCACCAATAGGCATCTATTGTTTAAATATAAATTATGCAGATTTCATAGTTAAAACTTAACGATTCACACAAATTTTGTTCTATTCTAGTAGATGCATCAAAATTGTTAAAGGAAATAGGTTCTTTTAAGAACGAACACTTATTTGTACAAATTTGTGCTAAGATATGTACATTCTAACGCAATATTCTTTATTTTAAGTCGAAAAGTATATCATAAGCAACGGAAGAGCTTTTGGTATATTTGATGCAGCCATCCAGAAATTGCGCAAGGATAATTTAAGAAGGCTTAAATAGATTTTGGCATATGACGAATTCAACTCGACTTGGCCGCAAGAAAATTGCTTTGCTGAATGGAAGCAGGCAACTCCGGCTGATTTGTGTTATCCCGCCGTCTTCTTCTTATTATGCTCTTCTGTTGATGTTGCTGTTGCACCAATTCATTACTATTTCAGTGAATACCACATGAAATGCAATACTATGCATTCCTTATATTTTATTTCTTAATTTCAAACAAATTCGCAACAATAATTAAACTTTCCAATTTTTTAAAGAAAATAAGAAATGCGTAAAGAAATTTCAATTGACAAAACAGCTGACTTCAAAAATTCGGAATTCCAATTCCCCAATTATTGTTCTAGCTAGGAGAAGAGAATTGGAGGAATTTTTCCGCGGGAATAAGAAATCCGCGAGAACAAAACTCCGAGGAAATGTTTAGAATTGGGCTGATTATTAACATTACCGGTGTCACTTCCGATTCAGTTTCTACTTTAGGTAAAATTACCGTAAATTAAAATTTTTCAAACTTTTCTCTTAAACATACCTTACATGTAATAAATGAATACTTTAACATCCCGTCCGATGGCATACTGGGTAAAGATTTTCTGAAACTTAACAAATGCATTATTAACTACGAAAGCAATATTATTGCCTTTTGGGTAGGCAATGAAAAAGTCGCGGTACCAATCCTTCACGGAACAGAAAGCGACAGTTGTCTCATTTCCCCACAGATGTGAAATTTTCAGACTTTTTGATTTAGGAGATTCACCCGATTCACTTTTCGTGGACTCGCAGGAAATTCAAAAGGATGTATTCACAGCGAAATTCATTCTTAATTCCAGTAATCCAATAATTAAAGTCATAAACACCACGGACGATGTAAAAAATGGGAAAAAAATAGTATTCGAACATAAAAACTTTCAAACTGCAATACTTATTCTATCAACAAAACTGAAACCGACGACAAACGTACGCAAAAACTAACTTCAATTCTAAAAAGACAAATTCCTAGACAAGCTCGGAATAAATTAATAGACCTTTGCATAGATTATGCCGACACTTTCGCTCTTGACACGGAAAAATGACTTTAAACAACTTCTATGAGCAAAAATGACCCGGTATATAATAAAAACTATCGATTGCTATACTCTGAACGTGAAGAAATAAATCGCCAAGTAAATAAACTGTTAGACAACGATTTGATTGAATCTAGCTACTCTAATTAAAATAGTCCGTTAATTCGGGATTTCAGCAAATTCCATTGCATCCTGACTCACGCGACATAACTTCTTTCGGCACTGACCGAGGTGCATTTAGATGGAAGGTTCTTCCATTCGGTTTGAATATTGCACCCAATTCGTTCGCACGAATAATGACTATTGCTTTTTCGGGTATACCACCCAATGTAGCTTTCTTATACGTCGACGATATTATCGTCATTGGATGTAGTGAAGCACACCATATCAAAAATCTAACTAAAGTTTTCAATACATGTAGATCCTTCAATCTTAAACTAAATCCAAATAAATGCAATTTTTACTACAAGAAGTAACATTTTTAGGTCACAAATGTTCCGCAAAAGGTTTGTTGCCAGATGATTCCAAAATACATTTTATAAAAAAGTATACAAAACATACTGGTAAAGACGCGGTACGACGTTTTGTTGCGTTCGCTAACTATTACCAAGAATTTTTGAAGATAAAGATGTTGCATGTGCGAACTTCAATGGAAAAAGCGGAGCTTCACAAAATTCTAGTAGGTCACTTCCACCACACCATAAACTTTAACACAATTTTTAACATAATTTAAGCAAACAAAATACACTGAATGTAGTTTAAGAGAGTAAAAATGTTAATTTTGAATACTTTAGCTGAATAAAAAGTGTACAAATAATTGCTAAATAATAAATACAGGCAGTGGCCGTTTAACACATTCTGCTATGGTGAGTGGTGATTGTGACCTACCAGAGTTTTGTGAATGTTGCTTCACACTATTTTTCTCCATGCAACATATCTACTTTAAAATTGTCTCTGCTATTACAGAAGGTTTATACTAAATTTTGGGTCTCTGGCAGCGCCTTTAAATAGTTTGAGTAGAAAAAGAGTTGACTATGTTTGGAGTAGAGAATGCGAAGAATCATTTCAGTCGCTGAAAGCAGCGTTACTTTCACCAAAATTACTAAAATGTCCAGATTTTACTAAACAATTCATTATTACGGTCGATGCTTCCACAACTGGAGGTGGCGCTATTTTGAGTCAAGAACACCAAGGCAATGATTTACCAATTTGTTTCGCTTCTAAAGCATTTAATAAAGCAGAGCAGAAAAAACCAATTATAGAATTAGCTATTTACTTCGCAATAAAGCAATTTCTAACATAATTTAAGGTAAACCAAACGTTGGCGCTGATGCAGTATCGCGCATTACAATCGATGAGATTAGGGAATCGAACAACCAAATTTTAGTAGTACAGACAAGATCAAAGACAAAACGAGAAAACAGTGAAAACCTTCATAGGAAAACTGACAAAAATGACGAAAAACAACTTACTTTACACCTTTACAATAAATTTTCATTTAATTTTTCGAAAAAATTCCACGAATAAGATGTGAAATTACTTACGATAAAAATAATAAATCAACAAGTTTAAGAATTTTTGCTCATATAAAACATAAAACTCGAGTTACTTTGTTCTGAGATTGCTAACGAAATAATGACTTTAGAGAAATTATTTTCGAAGCTCGAATTAGAAGCCAGCAAACGGAAAATTAATCAAATTTAATGACCTAAGAACGATATTTTATTCAGATATTTTACTATTACAAATTTCAAATATATCGGAAATAAAATTTTAAAATCATTAGAAATTATTCTAACAGATCCAGTAGAGACAGTAACAGACGAAGACAAAAAACTAAAGTTAATGATAATTTACCATAAGGATCCAATTTCAGGTGGACATTGTGGAATGAAAAAACTTTACGCAAAACTACGAACAAAATTTTATTGGAAAAATATGACTCGTGATATATCGAAATAAATAAAAAGTTGTAATGATTGTCTTTTAAACAAGGTCAAACCTAAAACGAAAGAAAAATTTGTTTATTTGGCGTACTAGTTATAGATACAATAGGACCTCTCCGACGGTAACAAGTTCGCAGTTACCATGATTTGTGACATGTCTAAATATTTGATAACCGTTGCTATACTAGATAAGTCAGCAAAAAGAATTGCTTCAGCAATTTTTGAAACATTTATTTTAACATACGGCGTAATGAACGCCATAAAATCAGATTTAGGTACAGAATTTAATAATGAATTCTTCAATGAATTGACATCACTTTTAGACATAAACGTGAACTGCATACCATCATGAAACTGTTGGTACAATTGAACGTAATCATGGAGTTTTTAATGAACACTTACGTGCATATTTAAACAATAATTTTTCTGATTGGGATATTTATTAAAAATACTTTACTTTCCTACACAATAGAACAACTAGCACAGTTTTCGACAATAAATTGTCTCCCTTCGAGTTAGTATTTGGTAAAAAGGCAACTTTGCCTCATGAATTTCGAAAGGAAAAAATTTACCCACTTTACAATGCCGAGAACTATGCTAAAGAGATTGAATTCAGAATGCAAAAAGCACAGGAAATGACAAAAAAAGTTAATTTAAACAAATTTAAAATAAAACTCAATTTTCGTTTCTTTATGTAAAGCAAAAAAAAAGCTATTTTTTAATATGTACTTATATATTTTTCCAATATAAATTTAAGAAAATGAAAATTCATAAACGAACTGTGTTGTATATATAAAGAAAACAAAACTAAAGCGAAAAAATATATAAAAACCCTAAAGTAATGCTAAGGACTTTAAAAGTCAAAAAGAAAGTTTATTTAACATTAAAAATCTAAAATTCTTCCGAATGACCGAGTAGCAAAAAGGAAGGTACACTCTAATATATTCGTTTATTCGAACCAATTAATAGAATGCAAAAGAAGATATAGGCAAAGGTGATCAATTTGCCAAATTCTTCTTTTTCAAAGGAAGGGCAACTTGATAAGGAAACATAAGCCCTTAGAAAATATATTATAAGGTAGTTTACCAACTGCACACACCTGTCAAATGCAAATGCAGCCAACATCGCACAAAGAAAAGAAAAAGATAAAGAAAGAAAAGCCGAAGGTCGGCCATTATATTTTCGGCAACTTGATACTGCGGATGTCCTCTAAATTAATATTGAAAATAAAGTGTTTTTAAAAATTTTGAGTAAAGTCTTTTTTGATAAATGAGTTTCTGGCGGAGGAGACCGCCACGCGAATCAATCTAACAGAGACATGGAGACAATATGGAGGCGGCGCCCTCCAAGGCAATTAGCGGCGGATAAGATAACGT